>NW_025816225.1:0-2763 GCF_002878395.1 Capsicum annuum | reverse complement strand
TTGTAATTTCTTTTTTGTATCTAATTCTTCTTTTGAATTTATTATTTTTTGTACTATATGTTGTTGCATTTTTACTCCACTTTTATATATTTGTATTCCTAAAAACTCTATTTGGTTTTTCATTATTTCGGCTTTCTTTTCACTTAAACTTATTCCCGATTTTTCTATTACATCTATAAATTGTTCTAATAATTTTAAATGTTCCTCTTTAGTTTTTGTGTATAGTAGTATATCATCTATGTATACTATACAATTAGGTAATTGTTTAAAATAACTATCCATAAAGTGTTGATATCTACCTGGTGCATTTTTATATCCAAATGGTAATACGTTCCATTCATAAAATCTTTGTGCTACCGTAAATGCGGTTAATTCCTTAGAATTTTCATATAACTTTAAGTGGTAAAATCCTGATTTACAGTCAAATTTACTAAAGTAATTATATCCTTTTATTTGTCTTATTTTTAATATCTTATTTGGTATTGGGTAATTATATGTCATGTTTTTTGCATTTAAATTTCTATAATCAATAACCATTCTACTTTTTTCTCTTTTTTGTTCACTATGTTTATTTACCATAAATGCTGGACTATTATGTTTACTATTATTTTTTTGTATATATTATTTTTCTAAGAATTAATCTATATATATTTTAAATTCTTTTAAATCGTCAAAATTATATGTTAATGGTTTTTGAGTTATTATGCTATTTTTATCTATTAATTCAATTTTTATAGTAGTTTTATGTTTTTTCCATCCTTTTAATGGATATTCACTGTATAGTTGTCTTAATTTTTTCTTTATTATTCCTACCTTATCTATTGAAAATATGGTTATTTCTTTTTTATTTATTGAAAATACAACTAGTTTTACTGTGTCTTCTGTATTTTTTATATTTTCTAACTTTTGTGTAATTTTTTCGCTTCCTTTTATCCAATCAGTTTTCTTTCTTATTTTATTAATAACTCTTTTTGCTCTTACTTTTTGTTTGTATGGTGTTGTAAACCACCAATCTATTTTAGTTATTATATGTGGGTATAATTTATCTAAAAATGACATTCCTAAAAGCATATCTTTTGATGTTAGTTCATAATTATAGATTTCTTCTATTGTTATTATTTTATCCCATATCTGTATTTTTACACTTTTAGCTATATATGTAATTAAACTTCCTTCATTATTAAATCTTTTGACTACTATTGGTGTTTTTAATTTATCAATTTACTTTCTGGTAAATAGTTGTATCTATATAAGTTTGTTTCTGCTCCTGTATCTATTATAGGTGTATAATACCTGTTATAATATCCTTCTACTATTATTTTTACAAGTATATAAATTTTCATGTCATGTCAAAGTTCTTTTTATGAATAATTTCTCTTTATTATATGTTATAGATAATTGTGTATGTTCTATATTGTATGATTTTACTTGTTCTAACCATTTTATTCCTAATATTATATCTTCTTTTTGCATTTCTTCTTTTATTTCAAATTCTATTTTTAATAGGGGCGAGGTGGTTTTTTGGGATAGGAATGGGTTCCAGCTACGACAGTCGCCACATCTTCTTTCTTTTTTCTACCTCCAAATGCGCCAGATCTACCTTGAATCGCTTGTGTGGTGGCTTTTAATGCAGCAAAACTCACTATTCGGCCGGTCTTAATTCCGTCCTCTATCATCTCTCCCATTTTGAGGACTTCCATAAAAGATTTTCCCATTGCCGGAAGTAAATGCTGAAAATAGGTCTCATCCTGCGCTTGAATGAAAACTTCTACCAACTTACTTTCTTTCATTAGAGGCTTTACCCTGGCGGCCTGTTCACGCCACCTTATCGTGTATTCTCTAAAACCTTCAGTGCTCTTTTTCTTCATGTTGACTGAGGATTTTTTATCCAGAATCAGGTCGATGTTGTACTGAAAATGTTGAACAAATTTAGAAGCCAAATCATCCTAGCTGTTCCATTTATCGATATCTCGATCGATAAACCATTCTGAGGCCAGATCTGAAAGACTTTCGCCAAAGAAGGCCATGAGCAGTTCCTCTTTTTCTCCTACAGCCCTCAACTGGTTGCAATAACGTCTTAAGTGTGCCACGAGATCACCGTGTCCTGCATACTTCTCGAACTTAGGCATCTTAAAATCGGGGGGGAGGTTGATGTCTGGGACCATGCAAAGATCTTTATAGGAAGCACTCCTATAATCTCTGATTCCTTGCAAATTCCTCATAGCTTGTTCTAAACTTTTCAATTTCCGGGCTATGATATCCTGTTCCTCTACTGCGACAGGTTTCTCCGTATCAAATGGAAATACAGGCGGCTGAGTGTACCCATACGGTTCATTCATTTGCAAAGTAGGCTCAAGGGCATAATACTAACTATCTGGAACCTTCAGTACGGGCTCACTGGCAGACCTAGGAAGCCTCATTGTGGGACGCACAGCATATACGGGAGTTTCATGTGGTGGCGGAGCAACGAATACCGGTGTGATCAGTGGCGCTGGCTGAGCAGCTAGTCTTAATTGAGGAGCTGCCAAGGGCACACCAGAACTGCCAGGATAATAATGTCGTGGAGTAAATCCTGGCGCGTGCTCAGGTGACTCAGCAGGAGCAGAGAATTGTGCCTGAGAGAGCGGTGGGCAGTTAGAGATATTCCCAAGACCTTCAGGGAGTGGAGGAGGAGGCATTCCGCTGGCCCATGCCCGGTGTAAATCTATCAATTGTTGCCTGAGCCTTACTACCTCATCATTGTGTTCAGAACTTTCTTCCCGG
>NW_025816224.1:0-1381 GCF_002878395.1 Capsicum annuum | reverse complement strand
AGAATTTTTTCTCCGTAAATTTTAGATTTAATTGTATTGTTTTCATATCTCTATTACTATATTGTTTTGTTATAGTTTACAGGTGGTAGATGAATGTCAATCGACTTTGATAATTATTTTTTGGTAAAGGTTGAATTTAATTATTATACGCATCTTTATCAATTGCTAGCACGGGCACAATGTGCTACTTTTTTATTTCAGTTTATATGAGCTGATGAAATATTTGAGAAAGTCAATCAAATTTGTTATATAAAGTCAATCAAATTTGTTATATATAGTTTTAGATATTTTAAGTTGATAATTATATTAGTATGATTTATGCGACTTTCAATGTAATTTTCAAGTAATATCCCTTTATCCTGATTAATATGACGTCGATAACTACTGTAATCTATAATACTTTTTCGACATTGTAATTTACTATTTTAAGTTGTTTGCTATTGTAATTTATAATACTCTTTTTGTTCAAACTTTTGTGGTATTGATAGTGAATTTAGACTTTAAAAGTAATTTAAGTTTTTAATTATTGTAATTTATGATATTTCTTTTCTATTTCAATTTAAGCAACACTGATATAATTTGGAGAGTAAACGAAATATCACGATTGAAATAGTAAAACCGGCACCTCTTAAATGACTCATATTAACTAATTAAAAGTGATATAAAAAATTGCTATAAAAATACTTGTGAAATTTTTTAAGTGGGCCTCACATAAGATGTTAAATTAATTTAAAACATCAAAAATTAATTTATCATTTTATTTTTATTTCATCTTTTTAAAAAAAAAAAAATATTATCAATTCTTATATACTTAGATAACTCATAATAATTAATTATAGGTGATATAGTAAAATTACAATTGAAACAGCTGAAACAGTTATGTCAAAAATGTCTATTTTACTTTATAAATGTCTATTTTATTTTTTAAATATTATTAAAATTTTAATACGTAAATATCATCTAATAATTAATTAAGGACGATATAGTAAAATCACGGAATAAGCAGGCAGTTGGAAGCAGGCATGTCGACCGCCAGCTGCCTGCTTCTAGCTGCCCACTCGCGCTTATATATATTGGTAATTCTATTTAGTGTAACATTGGAATTCATTAAAGTGAGATACACGCGCAAAGCGCGTACACCTAAACTAGTAATATTAAAAGTGCGAAGACCGTTAGAAAAGTGATTTGAACTTTTTACCCTTCATTAAAAGACTTGGCAATGGACAAAATTATCATTTAGTATTTTTTGAATAATTTTTATTTATCATTCTAATATTTAAAACTAATTATTTATGGCAAAGTACACAACAAAGACAAGCCCTAAAGTGTCGTGCCGTTTATTTTAGGCAAAAGCAAACAATATTAGGAGTCCTATCCAAAA
>NW_025816223.1:0-2317 GCF_002878395.1 Capsicum annuum | reverse complement strand
AAAAAGAAAAAGAAAAGAGTTTGATTGGCCATTTTGGCAAGACTTCACGAACTACGCACACCTGATTCTCCTCTCTCAGGAGTGAGATACGTAGGTGCCCTTCTTGGGTTCGATGATCTATTCAAAAAAAAGAGAAGGAAAAAGAGGTTTTGAAAAAGTGTTAAACTCTAACACATTTGTTGTTTTTTGTTGAGTCAGTTTAAGGTGGTTGGTTTATGGCATGCTGGCTGGTCCTCCACATCACACCAAATCCAAAGGGTTAGTTGTGTCTAATAAGGATATAGAGACTGACATCATGGATCTAACAAAGAGTCAGTAAAATGAGAGTTTAAAGCAATAGATTAGGAGACTAAGACAACAAATGAATGAAATGCATCGAGCTTGGGCCAGCGGGTTTCCTCCTCCTCCATTTCTCGCTGTTGATCCTACAAATACCTAGAGTTTTCTACCAAAATAGTAAAGTCAGTGTCCTACTGTTGTTGATGCACAACAACATGACTCAAAATTCATTCCAAGCCAAAAGTGTCATAATACTTCCACCACTTTTCCTCTAGCTCCTCAGTATAAGCGTGCTACATTCACAATACCATATGTCATCTGTGATCTTGTTGCTCAATACCCTACTGATGCTTCTACATTGGCTAACCGCCCAACAGTTGTGCTTCCTCATGGTGCTAATATACCCTTGTTCAATACTCTTGGTGATCATCACTATACTCCTGATCCTACTTTTATGTTAACTGGACCACCAAAATTTCTTAACAAGAAGCCTAGTGTGCTAGAAGAGCCAGAGAAAATGGTTGCTAATGTAGTTGGAGAACGGGTACATCCAAGAAGACGACGTTGTCACTGCCGTCAATCTCAGGCCTAAGTTCATACCCAAGATCACAATAATACCTCCCAAAATCGATTATACTTTATTTCCCCACCTCCATATCTCATATACTGTGCACAACCATATGTTCAACTCCCTTCTTACTCACAATGGCGTACACCAACTCCTTAGAGTTACCCTCTGACTCCACAAATCTATCAAAGCCTTTCTAGGATCGATTTTGGATCCAATCCAAATAATGAAATGAGGAAGAAATCGAGGGATATTTTCACACCAATTGGAGCATCATATGCCAGCTTATTTCATAAATTGGTATAGCGGGGTATGATCACTTCTCTCCTTGGGTATACTTCTGACCCATATTCGAGAAGTTTTAACCCTAGTGTACGATGGGTATATCATTCTGATCTTTAGGGTCACAGTATTGAAGATTGTCAGGCTTTGAAAAAAGGAATTGAAAAGATGATTCAAGATACATCAATTATGGTGCAGAACATTGATAGTGAGGAAAGCTCAAGTCACGCAGCTATGCAAATCAGTGGCTAAGATATCAGGCTGAGTAATTTAGAAATCACCCCTCTCCCTCTTAGGAAAAGATCTGGTAGTTTGATTTGTTTTATTTTCTCTTATCTAAATTATTTCAGGGTTGTAGTTCAGGATCTATCTTGTTTTGTCCATTTTTTCGTTATGTTCAAACCCTTCTATCTTTTATTTTAATTAAATAGAGTGTCCCTTTTTCCTTTGTATTTTAAATATGTGTTTCTTTGTTTTCTTTCCATAGTACATTTTATGTTGACTCTAGTGATATGACATGCTAACAGAATTTTTAGCCAGATCTTAAAATCCAGTTTAAGCATAACATTGAATCAGAGAGTTAAAGTTAGGAAAAGAGAGCATCTAAGCAAATAGGTAGAGTACTGAGGCATTTGGTGATCAAGTTCAAGCCTTCTTTGAAAATTAAGACAATTATTTTGAGAATCACAAGAATAACTTGGTCATCAATTGAAAAACATTGCTCAATTAGGTCAAATAGCAGTGGTACGATTTCGAGGGACAGAAAAATCAACTCTACGAAAAGCATGAGTCATTCGATGTGAGGAATGTACAACAAAAGTGGAGTGATATGTTGAACAAAGTGCAAGAGTAGTGACGCACAGACTCAGTTAAAGTTAATTCTTAAAAATTGTCACAAGTGATCTTCATCTCACTTTCATATTGCATGATATGTACTTGTATTTTCAATGATTGATATGATGAAGGCATTTTATTCTGCTATCCAAACATCGTGTCATCCTTTGATTACCCAATTTTGAGATTTATTCCTATTTTCTTTCATACCCCTCTTTTGGAATTAAGATAGAGTCAGCAAAGCTCAAAAGAAAAGTGTTGAGCAAAACAATAGAGTCAGAAAAAGTTCAAAAAAATAGATGAAAAAGAAAATATGTCCAAAAAGAAAAAACATAAAAGTGTCAAGACAAATAG
>NW_025816222.1:0-1170 GCF_002878395.1 Capsicum annuum | reverse complement strand
TGACAAGTGTAGAAAAAGAAGTGACATACATGCTCAGTTGAAGTTAGTGTTGTTAAAGTACCACAAATGATCTTCATCTTTCGTTTTCATATTGCATGATATGTACTTGCATTTTTAAGGATTGATGTGACGAAGGCCTTTCATTCTACTATCCAAACATCGTGTCATCCTTTGTTTACCCATTTGAGCTTTAGTCCCATTTTCTTTCATACCCCTCTTTTGGAATCAATATAGTCAGCAAAGCTCGAAATAAAAGTTTCGAGAAAAACAATAGTCAGAAAAGTTAAAAAAAAAAAGAGAAAAAATGTGTCCAAAAATAAAGACGAAAAAAGAGTGTCAAGAAAAATAGAGTCGGAAAAATCCCCAAAATAAAAGAGTCAATAAAAGAAAAGAAAAAGAATCAGAATCAAGCAAAAGAATAAGCTGCCAGAACTACGCATGACCTGATTCTTCTCTCTCGGGGGTGAGATACGTAGGCTGCCCTACTAAGGGCTCGGTCTAACCAAATAGTCAAAAGAAACTGGGGCATGAGTTAATCCTCATTGTTTGAGTCGATTCCAAAATTTGTAAGTCCTACCCCACTTTAAGTGTCGTTTGGGCACCATGTCATCCTTTCTTTCTAACCTTATCCAAAAGCCAAGTTACAACCAAAGAAAGACCTTCAAATCAATCTTTGAGGATGCTAAGGCAGAGCATGCAAGGGATATGATGATGCATTTGCGAACTATTTGTCTTCCTCAGCATAGGGAATCAAGAGAGAAATAAAAATGAGAGTCTTATTGGTGAAAACCCTTACGGGCACCATAAGGCAATGACAAGTTAAGAGAAATAAAAATGAGAAAGTCTTATTAGTGAAAACCCTCACGGGCACCATAAGGCGATAGTGAGCTGAGAGAAAATGAAAGAAGCTTGTTGGCGAAAACCCTTCAAGGCGCCACTAACCAAATGGGGTCTTAAATGCAATTGACCTAAGAAAGCAACTCAGTTTCAAGGCGATTAACTCAACAACAATGGGTAGAAAGTTTGGATGAAAAGACCAAGATGCTTAATCCAAAATGCATGGCATAATCATTAGTGTTGACTGTCATTTTTAGATGAATTTTTCATTTCTTTGTTTTAAAATGAGACATTCATTGTCTTTTCTTTCTTCTCTTTATTTTAATTTTATCT
>NW_025816221.1:0-1576 GCF_002878395.1 Capsicum annuum | reverse complement strand
CTAAGCGAGTACTCTTTCACACTCATACTATCTTTATTCTAATTGATGAACTCCTGAACCTTAACTTCCCTCAACTCTACTGGAAAGAACCTGTCTATGAAAGTCATGGAAAACTCCTCCCACTCAGTAGGCCCTGCCTCCACACCTTGGTCCTCCTTCTACTTCTTAAACCAGGTGTGAGCCACATCCTACAACTAATATGCAACTAACTTTGCACTCTTACTTAAAGCGACACCTATGATATCAGTCACTTTCTATACCATATCCAGAAACTCCTGCGGATCCTCTTCTGACTTGGATCCTAAAAATAAAGGGGGATTCTTTCTAGTTGTTTTAAGCAGATATCAAATGGGATAGGGTTATGAAAGCGGCCCTAAACTCGACATGAGAGACATGCCCATTCAGGGCATCTTTCTGAACAAGTTGTGGTATGGGTTGATCCCCATTCCTTTTTTTACTTTTTCTTTTGGAAGGCTTTATCTGTAACAAAATAAAGGATGAATTAAAAGAGATTTTAAATAGAGATTATGCTTTTTCACATGACATAAACACAGGAAAAATGGAAACTTTCTTAAAATGTCTTGTAGTCTCTTATTCATAGGTGTGGCGCATTTCTTACCCATGCACAAGACTCTACTCAATACGACTTTCAGACATTGTAGGACACTTTAAAACCTTAGCTTTGAAACTAAGTTTTTTACCCTCTAGTCATGAAAATGGTGTTTACAGCCGTAAGTGACCACAAGCTAACCATGAGATGATACCTATTGCGAGCACTAAGTAAAATAATAATATAACACATAAGCTAAAGATAAACTGGCAAGATACTGAAATTTTGAATACTGAATTACATATCAAAACATGTCTGAAACATCTGATAGAATACTAAAAATTCAAACTAATTTTCAGAGCGACTGGTAATACTGAAAGAACTGACTGACTTTCTAACTAAGTGTCTGAAAGCCTCTAAACATCATGAGGAGTTGAAGGAAAAGACTCTCAACTAAATCCAACTGACAGTAATAAGAAAGTACTAAAGTAACAAAAATAAGAAAATCATGTCCTCGATGGATGAGGGCTAACCACAACTGCTTCTGAGTGTTGTTGAGCTGTGTAAGAGTGATTGGGAGACTGTGCGTCTGAACCTATGTTATAAGACAACATAGCGCAATAAAAAGTATGCGTTCAATACTTTGAATGTACCGGTATATGAGATGAGGACTAGCTGAAATACATAGGTTAACTGAGCATAAATGAATGAACATATAATATCTGAGAATGTAAGACCAATTATGAATATGTTTCTGAAATAATTTGTAAACTAAATGACTAAAATTTGTATAACTAAATAACTAAAATTTTGTGCACTTGGTCAAGCTAACATGAACTAAAACATACTGGATATTGTACTGAGACTGTGGGAGGTATCATATAACCGACATACCCTAATATAAGCTAATTGGGGTCTAACTTGTAACCCCAGTTGGAAGGGTGTTAATACTGTACCACAGGTACTAACACTGGATATATGGATCAACTAAACTGGTGTCCCAAAGGACTAAAGAGTCACCCTCCA
>NW_025816220.1:0-1578 GCF_002878395.1 Capsicum annuum | reverse complement strand
AAACAGATCATTCATGTGGTGTATCAGATAAGTAATCTGTTGCATCAGACTGTTTATCTGTTGCATCATCGTATTATCTGCTGCATCAGACGTATTATCTGTTGTATCAGGATGTTTATCTGTTGCACCAGACTAATTATTTGTTGCATCAAAATGTTTATCTGTTGCACCAGACTAATTATCTGTTGCAACGAATGATTAATTTATTTGAAACAACACAAATCAGCCCCTGCCACAAAGCCAACAGATAACCAATATGTTTTCAACACTTGCTATTGCTACTGGATTCAAAATTATTCCTTACGTCCAATTACCCATCCCAAATTTTCTAATTCGATTTCTCATTTTACTTGTTTTTTTCATTAATCAAGAAAAGATTTAAAAAATTCATGTTTTACCCTTTGCATTAATAACTTTTTCTTCAAATTAAAATGGAAACATCATTTAATAGGGGGACTATACGCTGACCGATGTTAAAAGCTTTCTTCTCTTATGAAATTTCGATTGAATAGCAAACAATGGTTATTTCAAACACGTCAAAGTCCCACCAACTGATCAGCGGGTTATGGTAAACTAGACATGTTATTAATTATTTTTCTTAATCAATATGACATCTCAATTTGGGACGGGTAATTTGAGACGGAGGGAGTACGAATTAAAATGTCAGAGCCAAGCAAAGCAACAAACTAGTCATCTGTTAAAACAGACTATTTATCTGTTGCATCAACTTCTTATCTGTTGCAACATGAGTAATCTGTTTTGAACAACACATCAACCCCCGTCACAAACCTAACAGATAAATCCTGCTATTGCTACTGGATTCTAAATTATTCATTTTTTACGTCGAATCGTCGACATGTTTGTTGAGAAGATAATAGACAGAATAAAAATTAAATATGAATTAAAACGTCAAAGATCAAACATAATTTATTTATTAAACAAAAACAAATAAAAATACATATAATAGACTAAAAGAAAAATAATAGTCTAATTATTATTATTATCAGCAGCCAGCCGACCAATCTTCAACCGGAAGTAGCAAGACCCTCCTCAGCTTGCGTATCTCGCGGAGCATTCTTGATCTAACTCCTCCCAGTTTCCATTGCAGATCACGAACTTGATTTCAAAGTTCATTCACGGCGTCTTGTAGAAAAGCAACGTCCTACACTGGGTCAGCCATAATCTTATCTTCTAGAGTGTAATATAAAAAGCGAGATGCAATAAATAAATAGAGTGTATTTAAATGAACGATTGAGTAAGGAGAGACCCATTTATAGAGGATTGAATTTGAATGAGAGGCAAAAAGGCACGACTATTCACCTCCATACATTAATTACATTTTTTATTAAATTAAGAAAATAAATATTGTGATATAAGTCATGACTTTTCAGATTATTATTATTAATTAGTTATTTCGAAGAACCATTTTTATTGAGGTGTGGCAACAGATTCTATATCTGTTGCATCAGATAACACATCTGTGACAACAAATAACATATCTGTTGCAATAAATATAAAATATGTTGCATCAGATAACATATCTGTTGCAACATATAATCTAACTGTTCACCTCCATTT
>NW_025816219.1:0-1693 GCF_002878395.1 Capsicum annuum | reverse complement strand
TAATGGTTTCTGGGTTATTATGCTATTTTTATCTATTAATTCAATTTTTATAGTAGTTTTATATTTTTCCCATCCTTTTAATGGATCTTCACTATATAATTGTTCTAATTTTATCTTAATTATTTCTATCTTATTTATTGAAAATATAGTTATTTCTATTTTATTTATCGAGAATACGACTAGTTCTATTGTATCTTCAGTATTTTTTATATTTTTTAACTTTTGTGTAATTTTTTCACTCCCTTTTATCCAATCAGTTTTCTTTCTTATTGTATTATTAACTCTTTTTGCTCTTACTTTCTGTTTACATGGTGTTGTAAACCACCAATCTGTTCTAGTTATTATATATGGGTATAATTTATCTAAAAACGACATTCCTAAAAGTATATCTTTTGATGTTAGTTCATAATTACAAATTTCTTCCATTGTTAATATCTTATCCCATACTTGTATTTTTACATTCCTAGCTTTATAAGTAATTAAACTTCCTTCATTATTAAATCCTTTAACTATTATTGGTGTTTTTAATTTATCCCGTTTGCTTTCTGGTAAGCAATTATATCTACATAAATTAGTTACTGCTCCTGTATCTATCATAGGCGTATAATATCTAATGTAATATCCTTCTACTGATATCTTCATTAATACATATATTTTCATTTCATGTTAAGGCTCTTTTTAAGAATTATTTCTCTCTGTTATATATTAAGGTTAATTGTGTATGTTCTATATTATATGGTTTTACTTGTTCTAGCCATTTTATTCCTAATATTATGTCTGTTTTTTGCATTTCTTCCTTTACTTCAAATTCTATTTTTATTTTTCTAATTCCTATTATTATTATTATTATTTTTGCTATATTTTTACTATTTATTAAACTTCTTGGTAGATCTGGGCATATATCATTATCAGTTTTTATTTTTTTATTTTTTACTAGATATTTTGCTATATAATTTTCTTCTTGTCCTGTATTTAAGAGTATTAAATGTTCTTTTTCATTTACCTTTCCTGTTATGTAATATTGGTTTAAATTATTTGTTGAATTTGTTTCATAACTTGTTCTTTTTTATGAGCTTGATGATTCTGCTTTTTCATCAGCTATTCTTTTCATCGTACTTATTCTATCATTTATTATTTCTAAATTTTCTTCTATATCTATGTCTCTATAGCTATAATCATTATTATATATTGTTTTTACAATTTGTTCAAATGGACTTTCTATTCGTATTTTGTTAATCTTATTTTTTCCTGTTATTTTATGTTTTGTTGTTAATACATATAAATTTTTGCATCTTGCTGTAAATATTTTACTTCCTGGGGTTAATTCTATTCCTGATATTTTCCAATATAACACTAATGATTTATCTATATTTTTATCTGTTACCGCTACTGAATAATTTGCACTTATTATAAATTTAAATTTTTGGTATATTAAATTTCCTTTTATGACGGTTATTATGCTTTTTTCTATAGGTTTTATAATTCTATCATCTGCTAAATATAATTCTATTGGTGTATCTATTCCTTCTCTAAAACATGCTTTTATTAATATCACTGTACCTCCAAGGTGTCCATATTTTATTGGGTCTCTACTTTTTATATCGTTTATCTCTTTATTAATTATTCTTTTTGTTACTAGTGGTATACTAGCTTTACCTTTTGCATATCTACAGTCTATTACATGTTCCTTTTA
>NW_025816218.1:0-2694 GCF_002878395.1 Capsicum annuum | reverse complement strand
GTATGTGGGGTTGGATGAATCATTTTGAATAATATCATAAATGTATAAGAAAATGATGCATTCTAACAACAACAACTCTCTTCGCTTGAAGTATCTAAAACATCATTTCCAGAATTCAGCAGTAATAACATATTCTTCATAAATCTCATAAATTATTTAACTCAACTCAAACTTTTTGAATCAAGACTTAGAGTGGCTCAGTAAATCATGGTACTCAGTTCATTATGGACGTGGGAGTTTCTTATAACCGACATAACTACACCATGTGAGCCGCATGGAGTCCAACGCTTTTCCCTCCTAAGGAGAGAACCCCACATTGGCGGGGTGTTGTACTCATGCTAGGGATTACAACCTCAATATCATTATCACAATCCCATACTCGGCCTCTGGCCCATAATTATAAACATCAATCCTACGGCGGCACGTAGTTTCAGGAAAATACCACATTTCCCACTTGGTGCAAAATATTCCTCCCAGACTCAGCTCAGAACGCATTAGGAAATCCACCTTAATCAATATCAACTCATGGGTATATTTTAAAGAACAAAAGATAAATATATATCTCATCTGTAAATCATAAACATCTTGTAGATTCCTAACCCGACTCAACTTAACACAATCTTTCTCAACATCAAGTACATTTGCTTTTCGAATCATTTTCAAATATCAAAAACTTCAAGGAAACATCATAGGACTCATTCTTGACTTTCAATCTCAAATATCGATATATATTAAATAGTCAAATTTATCATGGAAAGGCATAACTCATGTCACTTGTCTTAAATCGCTTAGAAATCATCAATACATAATGACAATATACAACTCATGGAATAAATTCTCCATTTTTGAAACATGATGGTGAAATAATCACAAATATCAAACTTATTGAACTCAAATCTCATAAATTATAAATAAATAAATTTGGGTGTAAACCCACTTTCAAAATCATGTAAATCAATAATAGAAAGTAAATCTTTAGGCACAAGAACGAAAGGAGTGTTCTTTTTCAAATCCCACATGCCTTGGATTTTGATTTGAAGATGTGGAAACTTGTTTGGAACTCTATTCAAACTTTTAGGCCAAGAATCTTGATGCCTTTGACTTGGGAAACTTATTTCTTGAACAAGTTGGAAGAGGATTTGGATTTTGGATCTTGTAGAAACCCTAGTTTCTAGGAGATTCTTGGATGATTGAAAGACAAAGGAGAAGGAAAATGAGTGGCTCTTCTCCAATTTGATATATATACATGAGACCAAATGGGGAGGAAATGACCAAAATGCCCTTTTTTAAAAATGATAAAATTTGTTGATCGGGGCCTGTGACAGTCGATCTGATGGTCCGTCAAGTCTCCTGACGGTCCACCAAATTTTTCATCACTCGAGTGCTAAAACTGAAACGTTCTTCCTCAACGTGATGGTCAAAGTGATGGTCCGTTAGGAAACTGATGGTCCACCAAGTCGTTCGTTACTCGAGGGCTAAAAATGAGAGATTCTGTCTCGACCTGACGGACCCCTTGACGGTCCGTCAACTTTTTAATGGTCCACCAACTTGGCCGTCGCACGATGTCCTAAAAAAGGAGTCACTGCCTTGGCTTGACGGGGCATTTGATGGTCCACCAGGGACCTAACGGTCCACCAGGTCGACAGTCAAACCTGGGCGATCCGATATCGTTGAGTAAAATGGCCATAACTCACTCATTCGAAATCGGATTTTGATGAAATTGGTATCGATGAAAAGATAATTCCATGATCTACATTAAGAAATTTAGAAATTAGAGAAATACAACATAGTTTAAACATCAATCACTTTAAGTCATATATATTTACTCAAAAAAGAAATTTAGGCTTAAGAAACGATCGGGGTATTACACCTGGATTCAGCTAAACCTGCAAAAAAACTCAGCCGCTAAGATCAAGTTGTTAACTCCTAAACTTAATACCAAAAACTAAAAATTAAGAAACTTACTAATTATATTATGCCCGGCAGTGGCACCAAAAACTTGTTGCAACTAAGATGCGCACGCAAGTGCAAGTGATCGTACAAGTAATATAATGATTTAGAAAATCAGATATCATTCCCACGAGGACTAAATAACTAGAAATTTAACCAAATTATAGTTCTATAAAATGAGTATTAGGTGTTGTATAGTATCAAGATGATTTTGAAATTGATAATAAAAATGTAAATTGATAAACAAGAACAAAAGTTTATGACTAGAGCAAAGCAAGCAACAATTGTAAAAAATTATGATAAGAATTCTAGGGTTGAGGCTTATCGAACAATCATACAAATCTCTATTCTTATAGTAGTCTAATTGGTTATCAGGTTGCTTGTTCGCAAGGTTTAGGAAACGATCTTGGTCTCCCGACCTAAAATATTTTATCTATTGAATATTGCAGCTACAACTCCCGCAGAGATTAAATAATTCTTCTAGATTCATAAAGTTATCTTCTTGCAATTGAACCAAACAAGGATTCTAGGTATATCCCTATCCTAGATGCTAATTCAAACCCCTAATTTTATAAAAGGGTAAGAACCTTGCTCCTTAATTTCCTTGTTCTAATCTATGATTCTCCTCCCAGATTCACATAAAATATAAATTTATTATATTGGAGGCCAAGCATTAAAATAGTAAGCTCAAGAAATTAAGAACAACCCAGATGATAATCCAAAAAGAAACTACTATAAAGAATA
>NW_025816217.1:0-1330 GCF_002878395.1 Capsicum annuum | reverse complement strand
TTTGGAAAAGAAAAGTAACGTATATTAATTTGAAAATTACGTAAAAAATATTATAAATTAAAATAGTTAACAACTTAAATTATCTAAATACGTATTAAAATAACATATGTTGAACTCATGCTAGATTCCGGATGAATCCTAGAAAACATATGCAATCCTTTTATTAAAAAAATTTATTTAAATATATCAAGATTGAAAAGACAAATAAATATCTTAATGTTGGGTCTGTCCTGACACGGGTCATGCTTCTCTAGTATTTACAATAAATGCTCCATTAATTGTGGCTTAATTTTCCTCTACATCTTTTTCTTTGATGAGCAAAAAAATTTTAATTCATTAAAATTTTCATTTATGTATAGTTTTATTGATTAACATGAGACACGCGTTCAAAGCACGTATACTTGACTAGTATAATTAATCTAATTGGTTAGAAATATAATCATATAATGTATTTAAATGGATTTGCGTGGTAATTAAGATACCATATATGGTAACTTTTTCTTTACCTTTATCCATATATATTTGGTAAGCTATTTCACGCGTATCTTGGTAACAGCTAGGAATCCAAGTGCAAGTCCTAATCTACACAAAAAGGTAAAACACTTTTTTTTCTCTATATATACTTATGAGTCCAGTTGCAAACTTCAATATTTACGCCTCGATTAGTTTCATCAAATAATGGAGTCATCCACATCTGCCAGTCATATTCATGTGTTCCCCCAATTTCGTAATGCTAGAAGTACTCTTCCTTGTGCAGTCAATATTTCAGGCAACAATTTTAACTTGGAGATTGATGTACTTGTCAAGTTTGCTTACACTTGTTTTGACAACATTATCGAAGAGTACCCCTTTTATACTAAGTGGTATGGGAAGTACAACTCATTGTCATGGGATATTGTTGACACAGTGCTGCCTTTAGAAACTATCTTACATTGTCCCCTATAAATAAATAAGTGGGATGGTCTTGAGAAAATCTTGGAGAGCAAACATGATTTAATCAAACAAATTTTGGAGTATGCTCGTACAACACAGAACCTTGCACCTCATTTGCAAGATGATAATACAGCTTATGTGAGCCTAATAATTGTTGAGAAACTTTATGTATCTCCTCAAGAATTTGAACCTACCAAATCCAGAATTGTTAAAAAGCAATATGATGAGATTGGAGAAATAGTTTGGAGAGTTACTTATAAAGCAATCAAGGGATTGGGACAATCTAACGAACCATCTTTGTATGAAAAATTACAATGGATTGAAGACCGTGAAGGGGATATAAAAGATGTTGTGAGGAACACAATAAATTGTTGGTGCATCCATTTTGATGAGAATT
>NW_025816216.1:0-2602 GCF_002878395.1 Capsicum annuum | reverse complement strand
TCTCGATAGAAGGAAACTGACACTTCTTGACAATCTTGAATACATGATCAATATCAACCATTTATAATTAAATAAGTTGGGGGAAATTTGTTGAAGTTCATGGTTATCATAAACTTACACATGGTAGGAATGCATATAATCAAGATAATGATTTCATACTCTAACATCATGGAATTCCAACTACATATTCTTTGTACAACAATAGCATGGAAACCATTCAAGCAAAAGGTTAATGGCATGAATTCATCTTTTAGACCATAATAATACATAATATATGTTTCTTGTTTCTCTTAAACATTTAATCCAACACATTACATGCACAATTTACGCATAGTTGAAATCATAAAATTTTACATCATGAACAACCAAGTTTACATATTTCAAAGTCATATAATATCATAGATTCATAGAAACACATAAAGATTCCAACTTGGGAATCATTCATCATCAACAACTTGATTATCAACGTTCAACAACATAGACACCATAAATAACTAAGTTCATAGATTTCAACTTACATAATAACATAGCTTCATGAAAATACATAAAGATTCCAACTTGAAACCATACAACAACCATCAACATGAGCATAATCATACCACAACAAAGTATTCACAATACATGATTTAAAACTTGATTCTTGAGCTCCATGGATGAAAGAAATCCATGGATGAACACTATGCATACCTTAGATTAAGACTCGTAAAAATTTGCGATGAAATTGGCTTGAATCTTGAAACCCCCAATTGAACCCTTACTTGTTCTTAATAATCTTTGAGAGAAATTGAGCAAAAACAGTATATTCTGGTCTCAAATGTCATTAATCCCGTGTTATGGAGTATATATAGGGGTGGAAGATGACCAAAATGCCCATAAAGAAAGAGAGAAAGACGCAGTTGTCCCTCCGTTGACTGTCTGATAGGCTAAAGTAAATTGATCATAAATTTTTATTGCAATGTTCATATTGGATGAAACCAATTAAATTCGAAAGAAGACTCAAAGATCTTTCCATTGATGTATAGCAGCTCTCACAGTTAATTATACACAGGAAGTTATGATCGTTTGAACTTGACTGAAAATTTGACCTGAAATGCACCCAGAATGCAGGAGAATTTCAAACCAGTGAGTTAGCCACTGAAATGCGCCCAAAATGCGCTCGGAATGCCCTCAAATAAACTACCAAATAAACTGCCAAAGTTAAGAGGTCTAAAATGAGATTAACTGTTGAACTTGAACACTTAGCAAAATTTTTATAAGTGTTGGAATCTCTCATGGAGATTTATGAGCTGAATTTGATATGCGATTTTTACGCGGTCTTACACATGGTCCCCATGGGAGCTTTTATTTCTCAACCATTTCAATAGACCGATGCCTTCATTTAATTCATCATACAAGTAAGTTTGTCGTCCTTAAAACCCGCACAGACCATTTACATATCATTAACAACATATATCAAAGGTTTACCATACTTGGTTTCATATATAATTCAACTTCAAACTTGGGGAATTAAACCCCTCTTCTTAGCCATCAAAATAGCATGGACACAGTTCAACTACATACATGGCAAACCTCACCAGCACAATACCAATTTACAAACAATCATACAAAAAGAGTCATTGCCCCATTTAATCCACAAGCTAACCCATTACATGCTTAACAATGTTCTTTTAAACCATTTCCTAGCATTCATGATTATTAGAAGTCAATACATGGACAACAAGTCCATAACCAACCATCTACAAATATTCATATCTATTTAGACATTATCATGACTCATTTATGTCTACTAGAATAATTCAATAGATCCATATTTGACCTTCACACAACTATTTAAGCATTGATCATTTCAATTAGCCATGTGACTTGACTCGACCCATCATTAATTACATTTATGGTCACCAAGACCCACATATCCATTCATAATTCATTAGCAAGTTTTCACCATATTCTTACCATATCTACGCTCAACACACGCAGTAATTTCATTATCATGTATTAGGTTTCAATACCTTATTATTTGTTGATCCAACAATATCATCAAATACGCAATACATGGTTCATAATAAATTTAACATACAATTTACCAATCATTCATTCTCAAAAGGCCATTTCCCTAACTCATTACATCACCCACATTTAACTCGGCATTTCACTTTGATATTTTCACAAACACCTTTTGTGTATACTTATATCAAGGTCATTTTCATGGTAGATATAATCAAGAACAGGATTACTTAAGACCCTCATCTTAAAAAAAAAATAAAACTAGCATCCACATATGCAATGTACCATCAATAACATATTTCAACATAAGTATAAACAATAATCGTTATTATTTATTTTTAGGTAGTAAAACCCTTTTCATTTGATTCAAAACTACTATGTCCACTTACTAATTCAAGTGTGAAATATATCAGCTTATAGTTCTTTAAAAAGGGGAAGAGAAACATTCCTTAAATAACTTAATTCTTCAACAAATTTGGCCTCATCTTTGACACTAGATGAACACCCCCAAGCCCTAGCCTCCAATCTTTCTTCTAAGAACCTTTAGACTGTTTTGGTCTTGTAAAATTAAGACTTAGGAGGATACTATGTCTTATAT
>NW_025816215.1:0-2068 GCF_002878395.1 Capsicum annuum | reverse complement strand
CTCCCGGGTGAAAAATTAGAGCCTTTTTATTGAGACAGTGTGTCACCCGAGCCTTCAGTGCATCACGGATACAGCTAAAATGGCAATTTTCAATTTCCAGTGTTGCCCGGCAATTATAGCTCGCGCCAAAATTCTTGGTCGCAGACAAGGTGGCTTCGCGATAGCTCCGCGTCATGCCACCGTTTAACTTCCCATTTGTCACTTTCCAGTGACTATGCATGATAGTGGCGGGTCGCGCCAAATATAAAAATCAAGAAATTTTTGTAGAAACTAATATGTGTCCTGGGTCAAAAGGGTCGATTTCCCACCCAATATAAGACTGAAAGCACAAGACTTAGCCATAGGGTAGCAACTTATACTTAATTATTCTGAAAAACTATCAGGAAATGAGCCCTATGTTCTCTTCCATTAAAGAATCAAGTTCATAATAGAGGGTAATCTAGAGCTTTCTCTCACACACATTGTCATTTGAGGAAGAATATTCTCAAGGGGTAGATATTGTAGTACACCGTACATTTCCTAGCTAGAAAAGTTTACCAAGAATGTTAGAATCTTTCTTTGAAAGATGAATCCACATTTTTACATGTGGTATTTTCAAGATTTTCAGTTTTATTCCTGTGGAAAATTGAATAGGCTTTTCGTCGATAACAAATTTGCGGAAATCTGACTCCCGGGTGAAGCATTGAAGCTTTTTTGTTGAGACAGCGTGTCACCCGAGCCTTCAGTGCATTATGGATACAGCGAAAATGGCAATTGTCAATTTCCATTGTTGCCCGGCAATTATAGCTCGCACCAAAATTTTTAGTCGCAGACAAGGTGGCTTCGCGATAGCTCCGCGTCGCGCCACCGCCCAACTTCCCATTTGTCACTTTCCAGTAACTATGCACTATAGTGGCGGGTCGCGCCAAGGATAAAAATCAAGAAATTTTTTTATAAATTAAATACGTGTCCAGGGTTAATTGGGTCAATTTCCCACCCAATATAAGACTTAAAGCACAAGACTTAGCCATAGTATAGAAACTTATACTCAATTACTGTGAAAAACTCTCTGGAAACGAGCCCTCTATTCTCTTTAAATAAAGAATCCAGTTCATAATATAGGGTAATCCAGTTTTTTCCTTCTCACTCAGTCTCATTTGAGGAAGAATGTTCTCAAGGGGGAGATATTGTAATACACCGTACTTTTCCTAGCCAGAAAAGTTTACCAAGAATGTTAGAATCTTTCTTTGAAAGATGAATCCACTTTTTTACATGTGGTATTTTCAAGATTTTCACTTTTATTCCTGTGGAAAATTGAATAGGCTTTCCGTCGATACCAAATTCGCGGAAATCCGACTCCCGAGTGAAGCATTAGAGCTTTTTTGTTGAGACAGTGTGTCACCCGATCCTTCAGTGCATTATGGATACAACAAAAATGACAATTGTCAATTTCTAGTGTTGCCTGGCAATTATAGCTCGCGCCAAAATTCTTGGTCGCAGATGAATCCACTTATTTACACGTGGTATTTTCAAGATTTTCATATTTTTCATGTGGTAAATTCAATAAGCTTTCCGTCGATACAAAATTCGCCCAAATCCGACTCCCGGGTGAACAATTAAAGCCTTTTTATTGAGACAGTGTGTCACCCAAGCCTTCAGTGCATCACGGATACAGCTAAAATGGCAATTTTAAATTTCCAGTGTTGCCCGGCAATTATAGCTCGCGCCAAAATTCTTGGTCGCAGACAAGGTGGCTTCGCGATATCTCCGCGTCGCGCCACCGCCCAACTTCCCATTTTTCACTTTCCAGTGACTATGCACGATAGTGGCGGGTCGCGCCAAAGATAAAAATCAAGAAGTTTTTTGATAAATTAAATACGTGTCCAGGGTTAAATGGGTCGATTTCCCACCCAATATAAAACTGAAAGCACAAGACTTAGCCATAGGGTAGCAACTTACACTTAATTATTCTGAAAAACTATCAGGAAATGAGCCCTATGTTCTCTTCCAAAAAAGAATCAAGTTCATAATAGAGGGTAATCCAGTTCTTTCTCTCACACTCATTGTCATTTGAGGAAGAATATTCTCA
>NW_025816214.1:0-2668 GCF_002878395.1 Capsicum annuum | reverse complement strand
AGGTCTAACTATCTATCCATTTTGTTTATGTTGTAATCGTTTGTTTGGGTTCTTGTAATTCAAATCCGTGACTTGTTGTTCTTGTTCCATTGTTGTTGTTCTTTATCTTGTTGTTGTTAACATAGTTTGTTGTTAGCTATTTTTAGGTGATAAACACATCAATACATTGTGTTCTTGTTGTTGTTTGTTGAATCCGAGTGTAGTCTTCAAGGGTCCTCGGATCTTTGATCTTGTGGACTGATTTTAAAGTGTGTTTCGTGTTGTCCTTGTAATTCTTTTATCAGGGGAGAAGTTTGGATTAAAAACAAACTTAAATATGTACATAGCTTCTTTTTTTTCTTTCCTTTTCTGTAGATCATCATTCATAACTTAATGAAAGCAACAAGCTTCATTAACTTTTGAATACTAGTGTTTGTTAAAATAGCAGACTTTTGGTAATAAAATAAATTAGAAAGTCATGACAATCACAATATGAACTTTATTTATGGTCTTAATTAGAAGTTATAAGTCATTATGAATTATGTTCTTGAAATAACATCTATTAATGGCACTTGAAAGTTGCACTTAATATACCAAAATGGAATTCAAGAATGTTGATTGACATTGCTTAAGGACTTCTGCCATTTGCTTCCATGCAATTATTCATTTATTTGAGAGATCGAAATAAAGTGAAATGGAGTCTTGACGTAATTGGTGAAGTTGTTGGCATATGACCAGAAGGTCACTAGTTCAAGTCATGGAAACAACTGCTTGTAAAAATGTAGGGAAGGTTGCATACAATAAACCCTTGTGGTTTGGTCCTTCCTCGAACCCCTGTGCATAACAGGAGCTTCAGTGCACCAGGCTGCCGTTATTGAAAAAATGTGAGAAAACTTTGATTTCTGCTCAACTATCAACTCAAATTATGTGTCTCTAATTCCTGTTTCTCAAAGACCAGCTTGTATTCAATTTAAATCTTCAGTTCACGAGCTAGCTTTTGATGTTGAGTTAATCCCAAGGTCCATTTTCTCTTTTTTTTTTCCCGCAAAATGGTAATGTAGGCCCAAGGCACACTTTATTAAAAAGAGGAATTACAAATATGTGACCAAAGAATTTCCAAAGACATGTCAAGAGACCAGAATTAGCTTTTGGAGATAGATGGTGGGGGAGATGCCCCCTTATGTGAAGCATCCAGCTCTTCACATATATAGGGAGCTCTTCACATATATAGGGAGCAGGAAGGGGGACTTCTGTGGACACAAATTCAGAATAAACTTGCCAGAGCAAAAAAAGAGAGCTCGAGGTGCTGACCCACACCAAGGCAAGCCCATCTATCCTGATCGGGATTTAACAAAGGAGAAAGGGCGAAGTCTCAACTACCAAACTACTACTCTACCTAATACTTCACGAGTGGATTAGTTGAGTGACTAGACTGATACTCTAAACAAGACCAATACCAAAAGAAAAGTAGAGTTGTATTGTCTGGTTACATATCAGCTATGATCTATGTTGTGAAACACTATTCAAGTTGAATGGGTAATGCCTGCCAATATTAGAGAAAATATCTCATGCTGGAAACTCATGAGGAAAGGACGAGTACATAAGAATTGAATATAGGAACTCCAGTGGTTGAAGAAGGAAGGATTCCACTGGTTTAAGCAAGTTTATGAGGCTTTCAATACACTAAAATAGGCATTGGTTTCTGCACCGGTGCTAGCCTTGTCTAACTATTCCTAGCCTTTTATTGTGGAGACAGATGCCAGTGGTAAAAGAATTGGAGTTGTGTTAATGCAACAAGGATGCCCTATTGCTTATATAAGCAAATCCTTAGCTCCTAAACATAAAGTTATGTTATGTTTGTATATGACAGAGAATTGTTTGCTCTCGTTTTGCAGCTACCAAATTGTCACTCTTCTTGTTGCACAACCATTTTATAGTGAGAACTGACCAAAAGGCTTTGAAACAACTGCTTGATCAACTCGTTCACACTCATTTCCAGATTGCTGGGAGATGGGAGGTGGATCCTGCACAGGTTATTATTCAGAAATTTCAGACACAACCTTTTAAATCTTACACTTGGTGTGGTGAGTAGCTCAAATAAAAAGGAAGGTTAGTTATAGGTGATGATCAATAGTTGAAGATTGACTTTATTTCCTTGTGGCATAGTACTCCACAATGTGGATAGTCAGACATGGATGCTACTATATGGAGATTACAATCCCTCTTCTATTGGAAAACACTTACTGCAAATATGAGAAGGTTCACCAACCAATGTGATGTTTGTCAAAGATATAAGTATGATGCAACTGCTTCTCCAGGGTATTTTTTTTTGAGAAGGTAACATTTTTTGTATAACTATTTGTTGCATAAAAACTACAACAATTCATACTTACAATGGAATAAAGGAAGATGCACTAAGCTATAACCTACTTACAGAGATCCTACATCTTTTATATATTCCTGTTTACACCAAAAATAGAAAAGGGCCAGACACTTCATCTTCAGTTTTGGGTAGAGCTATAATTGTCTTCAAAACACTTTTGATTTCTCTCTTTCCAAACTATCCACCAATGCAAGTAGGGACAATCTTCCATCTTTCTTTATGTTCTGAGTGATTGCTATATTTGTTCCAGCATTCCAGCACTTCAACTGTATCTCTTGGCATGACCTACATGATTCCTTTTAAATT
>NW_025816213.1:0-1612 GCF_002878395.1 Capsicum annuum | reverse complement strand
TGTAGCGTTAAGGGTTCAAGAGTATCACATGTTCTTGGGTTCTTAAGGTTATACCAACCAAGGTCTAACTATCTATCCCTTTTGTTTATTATAATCCTGTGACTGTTTGTGTATCTCGTAATCTTCAACCCGTGAGTTGTTGTATCTTGTTGTTATTGTTCTTATCATATTGTTCTCATCTTATTGTCGTTTTTACTGTTTTGGTGTTGAAAACACACCTTTCTATCTCGGCATTGTGTGTTGTAGTGAATCCAACAGTGGTCACCAAATAAGTCCACGGGTTCTTCAAACTAGTGGACTGATTTGGTGTTTGTTTTGTGGCTTCCGTTGTTTTTCCCGTATCATTTGGTATCAGAGCCATCTTTGATTTTGTTCTAACAAGATCAATCTTGGGCTTGAGACCTTGAAAACTACAAAAAAAAAAAGAATTTAGAAAATAGCAATCTGTCCACTTCGTGTTCTTGGCCGAAAATTGTGTTCTTGTTGTGTCTTCGCCGAGATTTTTACTTGTCTTAAGTGTTTCTAGTGTTAGTATTGTTCTTCACTAACACTTTTGAGTCTATATCTTGATTTGAGCCTTTGTTGTTGATGTTGCTATTGTGAACTTGGACTTGGCCGATTGTTGTTGGTATTGTTGTTGCGGGTTCAAGACTTGAATGTGTGATGTGTTGTTGATTCAAGTTTTGAACATGTATTGTGGAGATTGTGTTGTGGAATTTTTAAGCTTGGAAATTGTTGTTGTTTGGGAGGTCCCACTTGAACCTTAGAACTTCAAGACTCAAAGTTTGTGTTCTTGGTGTTCTTCACCATATCCATATATTGTTGAAAAAAAGTGGTTGTTGATCTTAAAAGAAGAAAAAAAAAAAGGAGTGTGTCTTGTGTTAGTCTTGCAAGACATAGATCGAAGTTTCAAGGTGTAGTACTTGTGACTCAAAGACTTTTCCTACACGCTAGACTTCACTTCTCAACCACTTTCCCATGAAACACGAGTCCATGTTTTAAGGAAAAGTACTATAAAAGTCAAGTCTTGAAAACTTGAATTTGAAAAGGCTCCAAGACTTGTTTGAATTTCCCTCCTTAAAACAAATTCCACCAATTCCTAAATTGTAAATTGACCAAGACTTGAAATTGGACAATAAAAATTATTAGAAACCGCAACCAATTACGTGCTGCGACATCATCCTTGTTACTGTTCACGCAACAATTTTGGCTCAAATTTTAGATTTTCTTAGTTTCTTTTTATTGTTCCGTAGTTTCGTTTGATTGGTCCAAACGCTAATTGACAAGCTAGTAAACTCCTACTATATTGTAAATTAGTTTGTGTCCATTTGTTCGTATTAACGTTCTTTGTGTGCTTTTCTCTTTCGTGAATTGTTGTATCTTGTTGGTTCCAGTCCGTAAACAAATTTTCTTTGAGTCAACTCAAATAAAAATCTATTCTGGGGCAAGAGTAGACTCGACCCTCAATCACTTGAGAAGTACAAGCCGGCTTTCAACACTTGTGAAACCAAGTGTGAGGTAAAACCGAGAGTAAGAGTGTGGTGAGGCATTTTTGATCTAACAAGTTTTTTTGTTTTATTTGTTTGTTGTGTATTTTTGTTAGGTACAATGG
>NW_025816212.1:0-2563 GCF_002878395.1 Capsicum annuum | reverse complement strand
AGTAGATCTTTGAGTTGCTCTTTCAACTCCTTAAGCTCTGCAGGGGCCATACGGTAAGGAGGAATAGAAATGGGCTGAGTATCGGGAAGAAGATCAATCCTGAACTCTATCTCTCTATCAGGAGGTATCCCTCAGAGATCATCTGAAAAGACATCAGAAAACTCATTGACGACGTTAACAGACTGGAGAGTTGGTGTCTCAGACTTAGTGTCTTTGACTCTAACCAAATGGTTAATACACCCCTTGGAAATAAGCTTTCTAGCTCTGAGGTAAGATATAAAATGACTCTTGGGTGACACAAAATTCCCAGACAACTCAAACACAGATGCACCTGGAAACTGAAACTTGACCACTCGGGTCCGATAATCAATAGAGGTATAAGAAGAATACAGCTAGTCCAAACCCAGAATTACATCAAAATCTACCATGTCTAACTCAATCAAATCAGCCAACAAGACTCTATGAAGAACGGTAAAAGGACACTTTTTATACATTTTCTGGGCAACAATTAAATCACCCACTGGGGTAGAAACTAGGATAGGCTCAGGAATAATCTCAGGACTCATTTCAACATTCACAGCAATCAAAGGTGTAACATATGGGAAACTGGATCTAGGATCCAACAAAGCATACACATCAAACTAAAATATGTGAAGCATACCAGTAACAACATCGGGAGAGTCCTTCTGTTCCTGGCGGGATGGTAAAGCATAGAATCTATTCTGGCACTGCCCGCCAGTATTGCTAGAAGAGGCACCTTGAGCTGAGGCTGGGCGAGTCGCTGGAACTGGAGCACTAACAATCAGAGTCTGGGTCTGAGGGCGATAGTCATGATGCCCTTGTCCCTCCTGTGGACAATCTTTAACTCTTTGACCCATGTCACCACACCAAAAATAACCCCTCTTCTCACCCCAACACTCACCTGAATGAGCCCTACCATACTTAGGACACAGAGGACAATTTGGCTTACTGCCAGCACTGTACTGGGACCTGGATGCATATGACCTGCTACCTTACTCCTGCCTACCTCTAGGCATGGGAACACTAGTATATGACGGTACAACCATAGATGAATAATTCTGATACTGAGGGTGACTCCATCCCTACGATCTAGTCTGACCTGTTCGTGTTGCTTGAATCTAGCTCTCTTATTCCCTATCATTCTATCTCTCTCCTTAATCTTGCCTGCCTCAATCTGTTGGGCATGAGTCATCAGCCTAGAAATATTTATCTCACTATTCAGCATAGCAGACCTACACTCCTTAACCGCATAACTAGATACTCCAGTCACAAACTTACTCATACTAGCCCGATTATCAGGCACTAAGTCAGAAGCATACTTGGCCAACTGATTGAACTTTAGATAGTACTCCCTAAAAGTTATAGAGCCCTGTCGCAGGTTTATAAACTCTTCCACCTTTACCTCTCTCATCTCTAAAGGGAAAAGCTTGTCCAGGAATGCATCCTGGAACTCTTGCCAAGTTGTAGGGACAGCTCCCTCACCTTTACCTTTCCTCCAAGCAACAACCCAGTCATAAGCAAGGTATTTTAACCTATACGCAGCCAACTCCACACTATGTTCCTCAGATACATGCATCACCTGAGTAATCTTCCACACCTCCTCTAAAAATAATCGTGGATCCTCATCAGACTTGGACCCATAGAATTCTGGTGGATTCATCCGCATGAAGTCATGGATCCTGGCAGTAGCTGAATCACCTCCCTGCTGCTGGGGAGCCGTAGCTGGGTTGGCCTGAACATTTGCAGTAACAGCTTGGGCCAGCGCCTAAAAGGCTGCCCGAAATTCAACATGAGACACGTTTTCATTCAATGGGTTAGCGGGTTGAGGTTGCTGATCATCATTATTTCTTCTCGCTCAACGTGGAGGCATATTTCTAAAAGAGGAGAGCACGAATCAATAGCAGAGAGAGACACTTTAAGCACGATAGACTTCTGAAAGAAAGAATCATACTTTTTCCTAAAACGTCTTGTAGCCTTTTGCTTATAGATGTGGCACGCTACACACCGATGATCAAGACTCTACTTAACGCGGCTTGTCAGACTCCCTAGGACACCTTAAAAACTTAGGCTCTGATACCAAGTTTGTAATACCCTGGAAAATGGATCCCGGAGCATCACACGGTGCTTGTGGCTACGAGTAGTCCCAAGCTAACCCTTTGAGCCATTTTCATTCAGTTCAATACAAATCAATGGGGTTTCCATAAATAACCCTAAAATATCAACAAAGTAATCATAGTCCAAGAATAAAAGAATTTCATAAAGATAACAAAATACGACTTATTAATCAACTCCCAACATCTATACTAGTCTGACAAGCCTCTAAGAAAATCAATAAAACCAGTGAGCCATCGAGAGATGCCCCAACTTACTCATACTTAGTTATCAAATGTAAACAATTCCATGAAATCAATATCAGACATCACATCCTAAGAACATGAGGACTCAACACAACAGAGGATGTAGAACAGCGTGCCTGAAGAATCACTATCAAACCTGGAACTAAGCACCTGAACCTACATTCCGAGAAAATGCAACCCACATC
>NW_025816211.1:0-1042 GCF_002878395.1 Capsicum annuum | reverse complement strand
GGCTTAGCACACTGATTTAGCCAGAAAATGCCCCGTTCTCATTGTTTCACCTGTTTGTCCACCCAAATGGCCACAAAAAATAAAACTGACCACACTAGGATGATCCTCAATTTCCCTGGCATGCCTCGGTCAATTTTTGTCCTACAATAGGCTCGCACCCCGAGCCCACCCCCAAAACCGTAGGCTATATCACATCGATTTAGCCTAAAAATGCTGAGTTCGCCCTACTTCACCCATTTGTCCAATCAAATAGCCATGAAAAATTAAACAAACCACACTAAGATGATCCCACACCTCCCTGGCACTCTCTGTCTGATTTTTGGCCCACTATATGCCCGAAACCTAGGCCCACCCCCAAAACCGTAGGATATAGCACACCGATTTAGCCTGAAAATGCCCCGTTCGTGCTGTTTCGTTCGTTTGTCCACCCAAATAGCCACGAAAAAATAATCGAACCACACTGGAACGATCCCCTACCTCCCTAACACGCTCTGATTGATTTTCAGCCTATATCACGCTCGGACCCCTATCCCACCCCCTAAATCATAGACAATAGTACACCGATTTATTCTAAAAATGCCTCGTTCTTGCCGTTTCGCCCGTTTGCCCACCTAAATGGCCATGAAAAAATAATCGAACTACACAGAGACGATTCTCAACCACCCTGGAATGCCCCAGTTGATTTTTATCCCACAGCATGCTCGAACCTTGGGCCCACCACCAAAATCGTGGGCTATAGCATACCGATTTAGCTTGAAAATGCTCCGTTTGAGCTGTTTCACCCATTTGTCCTCCGAAATAGCCACTAAAAGTGAAACGGACCACACTGAGATGATCTCCAACCTCTGTGGTACTCCCTAATTGATTTTGGGTCCATAGCACGCCTGAACCCCTAGCCCACCCCCGAAACAGTCGGCTATAGCACACCGATTTGGCCCAAAAATGCCCCGTTCATGCTGTTTTGCTCGTTTGTCCACCCAATGGCCATAAAAAATTAAATGGACCACAATGGGATGAACCCCAACCTCCCTGGCATGCCTCG
>NW_025816210.1:0-1317 GCF_002878395.1 Capsicum annuum | reverse complement strand
CATAGTGTGGAGCTGGCTGCGTATAGTTTGAAAGACCCTGCTTATGACTGGGTTGTTGCTTGGAGGAAAGGTAGAGGTGAAGGAGCTGTCCCTATAACTTGGCAAGAGTTCCAGGATGTATTCCTGGATAAGTTTTTCCCTTTGGAGATGAGGGAGGTGAAGGTGGAAGAGTTTATGAACCTGTGACAGGGCTCTATGACTGTTAGGGAGTACTGTCTAAAGTTCAATCAGTTGGCCAAGTATGCTCCTGATTTAGTGGCTGATAATCGGGCTAGTCTGAGTAAGTTTGTGACTGGAGTGTCTAGTTATGTGGTTAAGGAGTGTAGGACTGCTATACTGAATAGTAAGATGAATCTTTCTAGGCTGATGACTCATGCCCAACAGATTGAGGTAGACAAGATTAAAGAGATAGATAGAATGAGAGAGAATAAAAGAGTTAGGTTCGAGTAGCACAGATAGGGTCAGACTAGATCGTAGGGAGGGAGTCGCCCTCAGTATCAGGATCGTTCGTCTATGCCAGCACCTTTTATCTTCTAGTGCTCCCGTGCCTAGATGTAGGCAGGAGCAAGGTAGCAGGTCATATGTATCCAGGTCCCTGTATAGTGCTGGCAGCAAGCCAAATCGTCCCCTGTGTCCTAAGTGTGGTAGGGCTCATTTGGGTGAGTGTTGGGGTGAAAAAAGGGGTTGTTTTTGGTGTGGTGACATGGGTCACAAAGTTAGAGATTGTCCACAGGATGGAAAAGGGCGTCGTGACTATCGCCCTCAGACCCAGACTTAGACTGTTAGTGCTCCAGTTCCAGCGACTCGCCCAGCCCCAGCTCAGGGCGCCTCTTCTAGCAATGCTGACGGGCAGCGCCAGAATAGATTCTATGCTTTACCGTCGTGCCAGAAATAGGAATACGCTCTCGATGTTGTTACTGGTATGCTTTGTATATTTCAATTTATTGTGTATACTTTGTTGGATACTGGATCCAATTTATCATATGTTACACCTTTGATTGCTGTGAATTTTAAAATGAGTCTTGAGATTATTCCTGAGCCTATCCTAATTTCTACCCTAGTGGGTGATTCAATTGTTGCCTAGAAAGTGTATAAAAAGTGTTCTGTTACCATTCTTCATAAAGTCTTGTTGGCTGATCTGATTGAGTTAGACATGGTAGATTTTGATATGATTCTGGGTATGGACTGGTTGTATTCTTCTTATGCCTCTATTAATTGTCGGACCTGAGTGGTCAAGTTTCATTTTTCGGGTGCATCCGTGTTTGAGTGGCTAGGAATTCTGTGTCACCCAAGAGTTATTTTATCTCTTACCTCAAA
>NW_025816209.1:0-1087 GCF_002878395.1 Capsicum annuum | reverse complement strand
GATATCAATTACCTTTTTAATTTTGGGAAGAATTTTAAAAAGGTAATTGATATCAATTTAATGTAATCAATCTATAAAAAACATGATAAATTCATGGGATTAAATTGCCGAAATTATAAAGGTAATTAATATCAATTGTTGTCGTATTTGAGACCTTTATGTAATTGTAGATTAATTAACTACAATCAAGCTATAAAATTAGGACAGATTTATGGTAAATAAATATATAATATTAATAATAATTTTATTGTTATCAAATTAATTAAATTAAATTGAGTTAGAAATCAGTTAATATTGACAATTATTTTAATAAAAAATATATGCAATATTTCGTAATTGATATACATATATTGGTTAAAAAAACAACGAACACTGACTTCTGCTTTAGCCAGAAATATATTTTAAAATTTACAACATTAAATTTAAAGAACTTGAGTCTATCTATTATGATCATAAAATTGATTCTAATTAATTGAAATTAATTAGTTGATTGTATAGTTTTATTACAACAATTTCGTACACCATTTATTCAATAAAAATACATATAAGTAACTGATTTATTTTGTGCAATCTACTATGATCTTATTAATTCAAATGAAATGATTTTTAAATGGTAAGTTTGGATTATAAAAATAAAGGAGATTATTGTATGACTTTAGCATTTCTTATGTATTAAAAAATATTTATAGACAAAAAGATGTCATGCCTCAAAACAATTAAATTTGAACTATTTTAGTAAAACAATAAAAGATAGAATATAAGAAAATCTGTAATTGAGAAAAAAATAATTGTTACCGTATTTGAGTTTTTAGCAAATTATAAAGATAATTAAATAATCAATTAACTATAATCAAATTATAAATTTATAAGAAATTTTTGAGAAATAAATCAATAATTAGGAAAAAAATAATCGTTACCTTTTAAAAATTATTCCCAAAATTATAAAGGTAATTAATATCAATTTGACATAATCAAACTATAAGAATATGAGAAATTCATGGGATTAATTTTTTGAAATTATAAAGGTAATTAATATCAATTGTTTCCATATTTGAGTCCTTTATGTAATTGTAGATTAATTAAATAT
>NW_025816208.1:0-6696 GCF_002878395.1 Capsicum annuum | reverse complement strand
TTCTATTAGCTCAATCTTCAAAGATTCAAACTTAGATTCTAACACTTACTATGGATATACCCACACCTTTAATGAACCATACTAACTTTATTCTTTGTCACTCTCTTAATACATACTACCCTTAACTTCCTTTAGATTCAATAGTCATAATCATATACTTACACTCTATTAACTCGACAAACATACTTGCCTCACTAAATACATAATCATAGCCTACTAAGATCGCATCTCACCACCAACTATCCATAACTCCTCAACTTATCTACTACGAACACCATGTACGCTATAGCTAGACTTCTTCTACTTAACCAATCAAGGGTACTATTAACTATACACAATACTTAAAACTTCAAAAATAATGCATCCTTATATCACCTTGGACACACCTCTACATCATACTTAATTATGAATACATGAACTTAAACTCTTACATACACTGTTCAAGCCTACTAATCACTTCCATATAACTAGCATTACTAACCAACCAATCATTATTTCCACCTTGATAATCATCCACTATTCCGATTTAGTGTCTAGTGCTAGGCATGATCAACAACAAAACCTTATAAACTATTCTCACTTGGGGCTATAAAGTAAAACATCAAGAAACGCTACCCCACTAAAACCTCATAACAACCCTAATCGATCATAATCCTATGGTATACCTTATTCGAATCTTCTAGCACATCCTCCTTCTACATATTCTGACTATTTACCTATCTATACACCTAAATTACTTTCATAACTCTATAAGTTTCAACTAAACTCCTTTTTGCAACCTCAAGAAAAGCCTAAATTAACAATATTCAATCACCAAAACCTTCATTAATATCTTATACATTTTCTTAACACAATAAATACCATCAATATCTCTTTTCCTACTTCAAGTAAATAATAATTCAACTTAACTAGTAATTCCCTCTCTATCTTTCACTAAACTAACACACAAGGACATATCACCTTAACACGAATTCAAAATCATGCATAAGTTGGTCTCTATACATTATATCAATCGTTATTCCCATCTTTCTTGCCACTATATTTCTATACCCATTCTTCCAACTATAAGAAGGTTCTACTACTTATAAATCATAACACTCCAGATTGCAATATTCCTCGAATGCAACCTCTATTTAACAATCTAGGTTCACACTATCTTCTCTTATGAGCACGATCTATATTGAAGGGTTCATAAGGAATCTAAATACACATCTTATTCGGTCTTAACTTAACGACTCATAAGGATGAGGACATAACTTTCAACTTGTGGAACTTATTTCACACTAACGAGATCCTCTCAATCCCCTTTGTGACTTCTGAAGTTATTGATAGTAAATCTGGTAGCGTTATCTTGGGAGGAATTAGAACTTACTAAGTATGTTATCTTAAGAATATAATATAAATGGAGAATTATGGAGTAACACACGTATCAAAAGAAGTTTCTGACGGAAGAACTTTATAGCATGATCTAGAGCATGAAGAAGGAAAATATTTTTTAAATGCCCTGCAGCCTCTCGAAGAAAAGTACAGATGTCTCCGTACCATTTTGCAAGGCTCAACTAGACACAGATTCATAGAAACCATAGGATACTTGAACTCTGTTCTCTGATAACAAATTTGAAAAGCCCCGAGACTACCCCCTGGATGTCACACGGTGCTTAGGACCACAAGTGATCCTAAGCTAACTCATGAACTGACATACTGTTATGCGATTGATTTAAATATGTGTAAAATAACTGAGTTTACTATGCGGAAACATTATTATGATGCAAACTGAGAGAAATATAATACTAATACAATATTACATTTTGATAAAACTAAAAAGAGGAACTGAAATTACATGAGTGACTCTGACTGATATCTATGAAGCTTCTACTATACTAACTATAGATAGCTGGGATGCAACTCCAACTACCACTAATCAATACATATGAGTAGGACAATAAAGTAGATGAATAACATCTAACTGAAGTCCCTGAAGTAGGAGAACTCATCCTCTGCTGGATGAAATCTACATCTATCTGATCGTGATATATGAAATACAACTAAATTGGTACCTACATTATTAAATAATGTAGCACATAGATGTATATATGGATCAGTACTTTCGAAATGTACTGAGCATATGGAAGTGAATGCATAAGTAAAAAAGTAATGCAATATTCAAATAAGCTTTCAAAACTGCATGCTAATTGTAAGTGACTCACCTTGGCTTGACTAATCAAAAGTGTCAAATCATAAGTCATGAGTAGTAAAGCATAAAAGAAATTCTTGTGAGCCACCACACTTAGTTCTAAAGAGATGTAGTCTTATTCTGGTTTCAAATTATGCTGGCTAAGTGTAAGAAGGACTCATCTTTATCATATGAAAACTAAAAGCTTAACTCTGATAACTGAAGCCATATGTGAGCCTTTACACTTAGTTTCTAAATAAAAAATTGTTTTGTTATTCTTTTTTCTGTTAGGGCTTTTCTATAGGCTTTAGAGAGGTTGTTCTAACCGACATAAATTATGTGAGCTATCATGGAGTCCAACGTCTAGTTCTCCTAAGGGTAAAACCTCACCTTGGAGAGAGGTGTCATACTCTTGCTAGGGAGTATAACCTGAGCTAAGTAATCACAATCTGTTTCTATCATCCATATAAATGGGAATAATCTGAATCTATACCTACGTTGGCTCATAGTTCTACGAAAGTAGGATGCACTAAACTCACACTTTTCGCTCGGTGCTAACTACTACTCCCTTTAATCTGTATGCTCATTCTGTAGGAAATCCACTTTAAAACTAGTATACGGGTTTGTAATGAAAACCAGTTATGCATTTATCTGTTTTAAGTTGTAATCAAGATAATATGTAATCAAACCTAAAATCAAACTATAAAGTGGATTCCGTAACTTAGCGGAGGATCAAAAGGTCAAATCTTGACTCAAAAACTGATTATAAACAATCGTGGGATGCTTAAAAGCATAATTCTCTTGGAATATTAATATTCAAACTAGAGCTTAATAACCCATGCTTCAAGATCATGTCAAATTATCACAACATCATACTCAATAGTCAAAATCATGAAATTCTAGCACAATTTTAGTCAAAATAGTGAAATTCAACCTTCAATATGTTTAAAACCACTTCACATGCATAAATATGCAAAATAGGCATGCAATTCATCATCTAAAACACTTGTAACATCATAATATTTCAATAATAATAATTGGATATGAACCCTAAATTGAAATTCATGTAAATTTTTATAAATTCAACTTTAAAAATTAATTTTGGGCATAAGAATGAAAGAATTATCCTTGTTCATAAACTCCACATACCTTAAGTGATTAAATTGATGAGGACACTTGGTTTTTAATTCCTATTGGTGTTCTTGAAGATTGTTTCTTGAAGAGCTTAAACCAAAAAACTCAAATCTTGTATTATCTTGAAAAAGGAACAGTGAATTTTGGGTTTATTGAAGTTTGAAATTGAAGATCTAGGACTTTATTTGAGAGCAATTTGGTAAAAAATTAATATAATATACTTAGAATAAGTTAAATATTTTGTTTTTCATGATTTGGGGGCTTGAGAAAATACTAAACTACCCTTAAATTTTAAAACTCGAAACTGGAATGCCAATTGAGGCCTTACCACAACACACCAAATCGGCCATCGCGATACCCACCGCTGATACAAGCATGAGGACCACAAGGATTACAAGTTTTTGTTGAAGGTCCATATTTTGGTTTTTCAAAGGAATTGAAGACCTGTTGAAGCATTTTTCAAAGCCTTGTCCAAGCTCGGGAGCTACAAAGACTATAAGGCGCATTTATGAAAATGGACGCGGTTGAGCATGTCTTAAGTTCATCCAAGGGAGTGTATGTATTAAAGTGTGAAGACATGCCTTGAGTGTCTTAAATCTCATTTATACACTCCAAACCCACACCCTTCATTAAGGGTAAATGTATCATTTCTCATCTCTTTTGCAATAGACTATAAGTAGGAATCCCTTAGTCTTATTTTCTTAGTTAGCTCATTTTAAAATCACTTTGTAACATTGAACACCATATTTCCTCTCAATAAGAGAGTAGACCACCAAACATTTTAAGCTTCACAAGTGAAAAGTTCTACTTGTGTTGTGAGACGGCTAGAAACGAGAGTGCCTAAGTGAACCGAGTTCCTCTTGTGTTCCCATAAGAACTTGGTGTTTGTTAATGTGATTTGTAGAGATTTTAGAGTTTGATACACTCTTTAGTTGCTACATTTTATATTCTCTTTGTGTCAAGTTATCTATCTCCTTATCTTTCAAGTTTGTGTGTTTGTTATCTCCATTTGATGTCTTGTACGTGTGGACTGTTTTTGTGAGTTTGTGGACTGTTTTGTGCTCTTGTAGTTACCATTTGGTATCATTTGGTATCAGAGCTAATTCTGGTTGTGTTCCCACACTACCAATCTTGGTCTCTCTAAGTCAAAAAAAAAAGAGGTGTTGAAAAGATGAAAATTCCAAAAAGAAGCAAATCTGTCCATTCTTACTGTCTTGGCCGAAATTGTGTCTTGTTGTTGTTTTGGCCGAGATTTATAACTAGTTTTTTTGAGAATTTTGTGTGTTTTGTGTGTTATAGTGTTAGATCTTTATTTTCTAACATTAGAATAGGTGTCCAAGGTCAAAAATCTTACAAAAAGAAGTTATTCTACAGGTTGGGTGTCTTGGCCGAAGTGGTGATGTTGTTTGGCCGAATTTGTGTCTAGATTAGGTTTTATTTTTCTTGTCTTAGTAGTTTTGTGTGTTAGATTGTTGTTTTCCTAGCATACTTGAGTCTAAAGTCCAAGATTTGAGTTTTGTTCAGTTGTTGTTGAAAGGTTGGATAGTTTAGATATTGTTATTGTTCAAAGTGTTCTTGTTGTTGTTCATGTTGTTCTTGAGTAATATTTAACAAAATGCCTTGTTTGATTTGAAAAAGGGAAGAGAGAGGTAAGATATTGTATTGTCTTGGGACTACTTTCAAGACAACACTAAAATGGCAAAGAAACAAAGACCTACCAAAAGCTTGCCTACCAAAAGAGTGTCAAAACATCTTTCAAGAAAAGCCAAAAGAGGAAAGGGAAAAGATAAGGCAAAAAGGTGTTTTGCCATTTTAGTGCAAGTTGGTGAAAGATGATGTACACCTTTTGAACTTTGGAAAGAGAATCCAAAACCTTTTCTTGTTACTCCAAAACCAAAAATTCATCACCAGCAAACAAGATTAAACAACTTATGTCTTGAAAACATTATACTCTACATCAATAACAATATCAACGACCAAAGAAAAAAATAACAATAAAAATCATGGGCCATGCCAACAACCAAAAAGAAAAAAAAACTCAAGTTCTTGGACATCCATAGTTTCTTTCCTGGTCTCTATTAGTTTCATTTTCATTGACTCCTGTACTAGTTGACAACTAGTAACAACCTACTAAGTTGTGAACTAGTTTTGGAGTACTTTTTTTGTGTAAGTGTTACTTATGGTGCTTTGATCATTTATAGTTCGTAGTTGTTTTTTGTTTAAGTGCGTACAAAACTTCTTTGAGTCTTCTAACCGAAATCTACTTCAACTCAAGAGTAGACTCATTCATAAGCACTCAAGGATTGATAACCGGCTTACAACACTTGAAGGACCAAGTGAGGAAGCTGAGTGTGAAGAATGTATAGCTTATTTTGAACTAACGTTTTCTGGTTTTGTAGGTACAATTGCAAATGGAACCCAAAAAATTCCAATTCCCCAACCGTGTAAAATAATGTTATGAATGTCCTCTTAGCTAGTCTTGAAAATTTATCTCGAGGAATGGCTAGGATAAAGGCAAATGTTGAGAAGTTGGTTTCGGATGTGGCCTCAACTAGTGAAATATTGGAGAGGGTGGAAAGCCAAAGGAGTTCTCGACCTCATATCACTCAAAACACCTCACCTACTATTACTCCCGAGACCTTGCACCAAAGATTGTATCCACCAAGTGCTACAAACCAAGTCAATCTTTACTCCCAAAGCCAAGAACAAGATGGACCTAGCTGTTCCTCACTCCACCAAGTTCCACAAGGAGGACTTGGAGCCCAAATTCCATCCCTAAACCTGAATCCTCCACTCCAAAATCCTCCAATTTAAAGACCCTACACTCAACTAAATCCAATGTCTCCTTCCCAAGCTACACTAACCCTGAAACACACCATTTAAGTAGAAAAAGAGGGAGAGTTAGGATTAGTTAATATCGGCTTTTACCCTTGTTTAAACCATCCTTTTGATCCCAAAACACTAGTGGGTTGGAAAAGAGGTTGCCTCGGCTTATGCTTATATTTCCTTGATGATTATCTTATCCCTATCCTTTGTAATTTTCAAACTACGTGTTTCATGGTAAAAATAAAGGATTGCTGGTTGAATTTTAAAAGTGTACCCGCTCGGCAAGATGTCTTCACACTTGATTCCTTTCTATACTACCTCTTTACCTATGATGATAACCATGTTAATTTCAAATTTGTATTGCGTAGTGGTAGGAAGTTTGGTGGCAGGTTTTATTATTTGCATGATGGTGATATGTGGTTGAGCTGGATCTTAAGATCAATTGTGGCACTATATTTGATGAGGTCCTTTGTTGATACAAGAAGCACAAGGGAAACACGAAACAAACACCAAATCAGTCCACAAGTTTGAAGAACCGAGGACCCCTTTGGTGACCACTCTCT
>NW_025816207.1:0-1184 GCF_002878395.1 Capsicum annuum | reverse complement strand
TTGATAGAAGAAAGGTTTGTGTAAGGTTTATTCTGTTAAACATGTTAAATATGTAAATATGTTGGTACGTATGGGCTATGACAAATGAAACTCAAAAATTGTATTATGTAATTTTGGAAGTGTTGTCGCTTCAGCATTATAGGACATCTAATTGTTAGACTAGAGAATAATCAAGTTTTTTCATCTTGGAATGTGTTTCTCTTTTGAACTGTGGTACTGCGTGCTAGCTCGATCACATATATGTTAGACCTATATAAATATGAAGCTGCAGTTTTCTCTTTTGGCAATTTCAATTGTTCTTTAAATTTTGTCATCTCACATTTGGATGTTTGTATTTCTTTCTAACCATGATTGGTTCTGGCAAACTTATATGTGGTTTACGTACTTATTTGATTGTTGAATAGTCCTTTTTATGTTGTCATTTAAGTGCTAATTTATATTTTTTGTTCTCTTTTTATTGGTGTCCAAAATGAAGAAAGATATGAATAAAATAATGAAGATATTGACCTTACTTGAGAAGATTTTTGGATTGTGGACGAATTCTCTAATATGAATAATTTTGTGTTGAAATTTTTAAAACTTATCGTGACTTGAACTTGCAACAGTGTAAAAACTTAACTAATCATTTTGGACTTGATTACATTTTACTTTTGGGTTTAAATTACTAGCTTGTTGCATATTTTGAATTATGAGATTATTAATGAATGATTTTGTTTTGTGATGTGTATATATTGTGTTATAATTTGTAAAGTGTTGCAACAGAATAACAAAAGAGTTGCAATAGATGCTAATGCAATGGTTTAATGTCATTGCAATAGATGAAAATAGGTGTTCCAATAAGTAATGAAATAGTTGTAATAGGTAGTCAAAAGGCGTTGCAACAACAACAGTGTCACAATAGCTGCTATTCAAATGGTTAGTAACCGTTGCAATATCATCTATTGCGACAATTATAAACCGTTGCAATAGATAAAAATAGTCGTTCAAAAAATAACAATCGCAATAGGTCTATCTATGGCGATGGTTTCCAGAAACCGTCCCCATAGCTCTACCTATGGCGACGGTTTAGACAACCATTGCAGAAACCGTTGCAATAGACCTATCGCAATGCCCACCTATGGGATGCTTGCAGAACCGTTGCGATAGGTCTATGGCAATGGTTTTTTGGTCTATTGCAACGGTTT
>NW_025816206.1:0-1300 GCF_002878395.1 Capsicum annuum | reverse complement strand
GCGCCTAGCCTATTACGTATGTGAGATCATTCCTAGACTTACCACCATTGACATGGCTCACTTTCAAATCAAAATTTGGGGCTAATCTCCTCCTTTGTACTTCATGCAACTACACTTAATCAAAAACAACAAAAATGATTAGAAGGATGGGTTGCCTCCCACCAAGCGCCTTAGTTTTGGTCATGGCTCGACTCTTCTTTTTGAATTTTTATTTATCAAAAACAAACTCCTAGTAAAACAAAAATGATTAAAAATGATGGGTTGCCTCCCATGTAGCGCTTGATTTATTATCGCAGCACGACATAGTTATCTCGATTGCTCAGACTTCATCAAGATATATGGTGGCTATATATTTTATCGAGTCGGTTGGACCGATATATAGCTTCACTCTTTGGCCATTCACCTTAAAGACACTACCATCATCGTTTTCTAACTCCACTACTCCAGATGAGTAAACTTAGCTGATTCTGAATGGACTAGACTATTTAGACTTCAACTTACCTGGAAATAGCTTCAGTCTGGATTTGAAAAGGAGTACCAAATCGCCTTTCTAAAAGTTTTTTTGGATAGTTCTTCGATCATGGTACTTTTTCATCCTTTCCTTATAAAGATCTGCTCTTTCATATGCATTTAGAAGGAATTGATCCATCTCATTCAGCTGCCCCAATCTCATATTAATAGCATCATCCTAGTTCAGGTTAAGCTGCTTCAGTGCCCACGTTGCTTTATGTTCTAGCTCAATTGGCAAATGACAAGTCTTTCCATAAACTAGTTGGTATGGTGACATGCCAATTGCTGTCTTAAACGCGGTCCTATATGCCCATAAGGCATCGTCTAGCTTCCTGTACCAATCTTTCCTGCTGGCATTCACAGTCTTGGCAAGGATCAGCTTCATTTCCCAGTTTGAAACCTCCACCTGCCCACTAGTTTGTGGGTGGTACGGTGTAGCTACCTTATGCTGCTTAACCCTATACTTTGCCAATGCGGCTCTAAACAGCTTGTTGCAGAAATGTGATCCTCCATCGCTTATGATGGTACGGGATACCCCAAAATGAGAGAAGATATTTCTCTTTAAGAATGCCACAACACTCTTACCTTCATTATCAGCTAGAGCGACTGCTTCGACCCATTTGGATACGTAATCCACAGCAACTAAGATATATTTCATCCCAAATGAGCTCACAAATGGGCCCATGAAGTCAATACCCTAGATATCGAATAACTCTACTTCAAGCATTTTGGACATGGGCATCTCATGGTGCTTTGAGATAGAACCTTGCCGCTGACACTGATCACATCT
>NW_025816205.1:0-1364 GCF_002878395.1 Capsicum annuum | reverse complement strand
ATGTGACACATCATTATTTATTTGATATCAAAATAACACATAAAAAAATATTAATATTAAAAATTAATAATTTTTAATAAAATAGCAGCTTAAGAGAAGCATCGGGAGATTAAAATGGAGTGTCAACAGTCAAAATGAGCATACACTGTACACTTATTATTGTTCAATGTTAAGAGTTTACTTCAGAGTTTTATACGTATAAACTGCTACTTCATGAACTTAATACCGAGGATAGTTTGAAAAAAAAGTAAAAGTTATTACAAATATACCAACGCTGCTATTTAAATATAATAATAAATTCATAGTAATAATAAATTAAAATATATTACAAAATTATTATTCTTTTAAATAAATTACGTATGTCACATAAAAAATATTATATAAAAATTATCGATAAGAAATTTGAAATAAATTAAGCATAATAATAATAATAATACTTAAAAAAAATCAATCAAGGTGACATCTTTTGATTGTTTTCTCTATGTGATTTCGAGAAAATTAATACAATAACTAACTCGATTTAGTCCCATAAATTGGGGTCTGTGGAGGGGATAGTGTACGCAAACCTTACCGCTAAGGTAAATAGGTTGTTTCCAATAGACTCCCTGTTCAAGAAAAATACTCTAAAGTTGTCAAATTTCAAAAAATAGTGAAAATTGATTTGATATTGATCGTTGATCAAATATGATGAACGTTTAAGATTAGAATTGAGGGGATGAGTCAAATTAGTATTAGAAATTGGGTTAAAAAAAGATTGAATGGGGGATTTAGATTGAGTCAAATTAAACTCAATTGACACAAATTGAGTATCAAATGGCTAGAATTTAAATAAATTAGAAAAATTAAATTGAATTAGGTTGATATTTAATAAATATAGCAACTATATAAAATCAATATTAAAAAATAAATAAAACTACTTTTTAAAATTAATTATAAATAAATTATGTCAATAGAATTACCTCGATCATACGATTTAAACGTATTATTCAAAATATTTGGATATACAGATTTAGCATATTATTACCTTGATCAATCGATCATATGATATCAATGTATTCAATATATAATTAATACATTTAATTTTTTAAAATAAAAAATTATATATTTAATAGTAAATTAAAAATATAAAATATCAACGAACAACGTCATTTTTATTAATTTAATTTTTATTTATTTTTTTACAAAAGTGACACTGTCCGTCTGTCTGTCGCTTTTTGTAAAAATACAAAAAAATAAAAATAATTAAAAATTATGATGGATACAGGGGGTTTTTAACCCTCGTAATTATATTCGATGAATATCGGGGGTTAAAAACCGCCGCAAATATATTCGACGGATATCGGGAGTTAATAACCCCCGCAAAT
>NW_025816204.1:0-1262 GCF_002878395.1 Capsicum annuum | reverse complement strand
ATTTATATTTAATGCTAGAAAAAGAAGAATTAAAATTAGAAGATAAATTGACAGCTATGGTGAGAATAGAAAAAGAAAACGAAGAAATAGATAGAAAAAAGGAAATATAAAAAATAAAACAACAAACTACCGAAGAAATACGAAAAATAGAAGAAACTAAAAATAGTAGGATTGCTGAATTAGAAAAAGAACTACAAATACTAAAAGATCTGTATGAAAAAAGACAGAAAAAAGAAGAAGAAAAAGATAAAGAACAAAAATTAATAAATAAGATAAATTAATTTAAAGAAAAATTAGAAATAGACAATACACACAAATTTCTATATCTTGGTAAATATGTTATTGAATCGGCTGTTGAGTCTAGGTTTCATATTCATGAAATAAATCATTTTTTTATTCTTTCCTCAAAGTTGAAATTATTTGAGACAGACTAGTATAGAGGTCTAAGTCTAGTCTAATTATTAAACCATATATTGAAAGGGCTTGTTTTTAGTTCCCGCTAAATGCCATTTTTTATATATGAAGTTATCTCTAGTATTCTATTCTATAATAATGACTCTCTCACCATTGAACTGAAGCTAGAATATAAATTTTAATATTATTTGTTCAACATGAAATTGATCCATCATCTTTTGATAATTCTGAGTTTTCACCATAATTTTGCATAAAGCCTTTTAAAAAATCAAATAAGAACGAAAGGTAAACTCCCTTTTATCTATGTGTTACAAACTTTCAACCAAGCATCCCAATTTCCACTCTTGCCCTCCTCTTTATTACTTCAATAGGATTTGACAAGGATTTATGCAACTCAGTGATGATGTATTTAGCAGGAGCTAAAGCTGATAAAAGATACTTCCTTCATCTCTGTACCAAATCTATTATACCTATTTAATTAAATCCGCGCACCCCCTCCAAATGGTATCAGAGCACAGTAATTTAAAAAGTACGGAAGAGATATATATTAGAGTTATAGAATTAGAATTAGATTTAGTTATAGAATTAGAATTAGATTTAAAATTAAAAAAAAAAATTTTACCTACGAAAAAATTAAATTAATTATGCGAAGACCATTTAAAAATAGAGAAGCTTTTAGAAAAATTAAAAAATCTTTAATTAGTAATTATTCAGAATATATAAGTCTAAATAAAACAAAAGAAAATCCACAAAAACTAGCCTATTTAATTACATTAATATCTAGTATTGAATCAAAGTTAATAACACATTTAAAATCTAGAAGAATGAAATATATACCGCCTAATTAT
>NW_025816203.1:0-1166 GCF_002878395.1 Capsicum annuum | reverse complement strand
TAATATCCGGCAATTTTAACAATAGAATCAACAATAAATTGTCCAGTATGTTTACGATCTTCATCATATAAAAAAGCAAGAATACGTTTTTGCATCACGAAATTACTATCCATCCAATGACAAGTAACGGTTAAATAATCATTTTTATTTACAGCACGACCAAGATCAGAAGTTAGGGACAATCTACATTGAATATTTTTTAACAATGTTGATAAATAAAAATGAAGTCTAAAAATATCAGACCGACAAGTAGTTCTAGGGATACCGTTAAACATAGGATTATAAATTGCTTGTATATAACGAATAAAGGCATCAGAAGAAGGAAAACTAAAAGGCAAACAACCCACAACTACCATTTTAGCTATTTCTTCCCGGTCCCTCAATTTATTATACTTCTTCACTACGTGACCGGTTGATGGGTCCATTCTAGTTTGCGTTGGCCCACCAACATCCCCACCACCTTGTGCAATATTTAACTCTCTTTTGTGAACTTCAGCTATATATTTCATTAACGTACCCGTATCCCCATGCTTGCCTCCACTTCTATGCTTATATATTTGTTGACAAATATTGCATTGCACCTCAATATCTGATATACGTTCAAAAAATTGCCATGCAACACTAGTTCTTTTACGAGGTCTTGGGGCACTGGGAGGACGGGGAGGGAGATTAATCGATTCAGATCTAACGTTAGCATCTCCTACTGCGGTGTCTCAGCAATATTTTCATTATCTTCGTCTAAATTAACCGCATCTACTTCATTGTCTTCTTCTATGCCGTAATTTTTCTGAGCTTCTACATAATGCATATCGTGAGCACCTACACCTATTTCTTCCTCAAAAGGTGTACCAAGCGGTACCGGAGGCGAAGGTACACGAGTATATCTACTACTTGAACTACCTCTACCGCTCCGGGACAAAAATTTTTAACACCTTTAGTAGCGAGGTTTCTTAATTTATCCATAATATAGATTAAATTAAACTAAAAATATTCAAAATACACAAATATAATAAAATTAAATATTAAACAATTAATACAATAAATAAGAATTAAACGTAAGAGATGGAACGACAATACTAAATTTTGGAAGTATCCGAAGGTTGCGACTTTAGAAACTTCCGCTCGTACTTTGTAAAAGAAAAATTAAAAAATTAAAGTGAACACTT
>NW_025816202.1:0-1123 GCF_002878395.1 Capsicum annuum | reverse complement strand
TGACAAGCCGCGTTAAGTAGAGTCTTGATCATCGGTGTGTAGCGCACCACATCTATGAGCAAGAGGCTACAAGATGTTTTAGGAAAAAGTGTGATTCTTTCTTTCAGAAGTCTATCATGCTTAAAGTGTCTCTCTCTGTTATTGATTCGTGTTCTCCTCTTTTAGAAATATGCCTCCACGTTGAGCGAGAAGAAATAATGATGGTCAGCAACCTCAACCTGCTGACCCATTGAATGAAAACGTGTCTCATGCTGAATTTCAGGCAGCCTTTCAGGCACTGGCCCAAGTTGTTATTGCAAATGTTCAAGCCAACCCAGCCCCGGCTCCACAGCAGTAGGGAGGTAATTCATCTGCTGCCAGGATTTGTGACTTCATGCGGATGAATCCGCCGAAATTCTATGGGTCCAAGTCTGATGAGGATCCACAGTTGTTTTTAGAGGAGGTGCGGAAGATTACTTAGGTGATGTATGTATCTGAGAAACATAGTGTGGATTTGGTTGCGTATAGGTTGAAATACCTTGCTTATGACTGGGTTTTTGCTTGGAGAAAAGGTAGAGGTGAGGGAGCTATCCCTACAACTTGGCAAGAGTTCCAGGATGTATTCTTGGATAAGTTTTTCCCTTTGAAGATGAGGGAGGCGAAGGTGGAAGAGTTTATGAACCTGCGACAGGGCTCTATGATGGTTAGGGAGTACTGTCTAAATTTCAATCAGTTGGCCAAGTATGCTCCTGACTTAGTGGTTGATAATCGGGCTAGTATGAGTAAGTTTGTGACTGGAGTGTCTAGTTATGTGATTAAGGTGTGTAGGTCTGCTATGCTGAATAGTGAGATGAATCTTTCTAGGCTGATGACTCATGCCCAACAGATTGAGGCAGACAAAATTAAGGAGAGAGATAAAATGAGAAGGAATAAGAGAGCTAGGTCCGAGTAGCACGGACAGGGTCAGACTAGATCACAGGGAGGGAGTCGCCCTCAGTATCAGGATCGTTCGTCTATGCCAGCACTATCATCTGCTAGTGCTCCCATGCCTAGAGGTAGGCAGGAGCAAGGTAGTAGGTCATATGCATCCAGGTCCCAGTACAGTGCTGGCAGTAAGCCAAATCGTCCCTTGTGTCCTAAGTGT
>NW_025816201.1:0-1167 GCF_002878395.1 Capsicum annuum | reverse complement strand
TTATTAATAATTGCTTAATTTGAATCAATAAATGACTAACCTGTTATAAACATTTATTGCAACAGATGACTAACTTGTTGCAATAAATAGATAATCTGTTGAAAAATAATTAAAATACTAGGGAACTCAAATATTTTTAGGAGAACTCAAATGTTTGTCCCATTGTCTTAAAGACTTGTCTTTAATTTTAGCTAAATCAATTTAGTTATTACTAATAATTGCTTAATTTGAATCAACAGATGACTGACATGTTGCAACAGATGATTCATCTGTTGAAAATTATCAAACAGATAGAAAATCTGTTATAATAGATGGGTTATTCATTAGAAAGCAATTAAAATACTAGGGAACTTAAATATTTTTAGGATAACTCAAACGTTTGTCCCCTCGATCCTTTTGCATTTAATGTATGATACACTATTTTTGTCTTCTTTACCTGTTTCATGAATTTTTTCATGTGTTTCACTTATTCGTTGTGCCCTTGTTGAAATTTTTAGAATTTTTTGAGGTCAAATTTTGTTCGTATATCACTTGGAAATTACTTCATAGGTGATTTTGTAAGTATAGTTATGATTTTTATTGAATTTTTTATTTGGTATATTTGCTACTGCTACAATGGATAGAACCTGCAAGATGAATCCAATATATGAGTCATTTATTACAACAAGTGAGTAATCCGTTGCAACATATGACTAATCTGTTGCAACAGATGACCCATATGTTGGATTCATGTTACAACATTATAATATAAATCCAACAGATGAGTAATCTGTCGCAACAGATTAGTCATATATGTTACAACAGATTACTCATATATTGCAACAGATTAGTCAATATGTTGCAACAGATTAGTCAATATGTTGCAACAGATTAGTCAATATGTTGCAACAGGTTACTTATCTGTGCAACAGATTACTCATTTGTTGAATTTACGTTACATATTTTATCTACTGTTGAAAAAACAGCAGTAGCAGATACACCCAGATGAGAAATTCAACTAAAAATTATAATTTTACTTACTAAAATCACCTATAAGTAATTCCCAAGTGATATACGAATAAAGTTTGACCTAAAAAATTTTGATCAAGTAGCAATAGTAGCGGTAACAACAATGTTCAACAACAAGAAGATGATGAATAAAGCAACAACAACAATGAACAACAAAAA
>NW_025816200.1:0-1001 GCF_002878395.1 Capsicum annuum | reverse complement strand
TGCTCGAACCCCGGGTCCACCCTCAAAATCATGGGTTATAGATCACCAATTTGGCCAAAAAATGCCTCGTACGTGTCGTTTCGCATGTTTTTCCAACTAAATGGCCATGAAAAATTAAACGGACCACACTAGGATGATCCCAAACTTCCCTGGAATGCCCCGGTCGATTTTTATCCCACAGCACGCCCGGTCCCCGGGGCCAACCCTTGAAATCGTGGGTTATATCCAATTGGCCTTGAAACATCCCGTTCGCGCCATTTTGCTTATTTATCGACACATATGACCATGAAAAATTAAACGACAACACTGGGATGATCTCCAACCTCTCTGCCATACCTCGATCATTTTTTGGCCAACAGCACGCTCGAACACAAGGCCCAGCCCTAAATCGGGGGATATAGCACACTAATTTAGCTCGAAAAAGCTTTCTTCGTGCCGTTTTATCCGTTTATCCACCCAAATAGCCACAAAAATTAAATGAACCACACTAGGATGATCCCCAATATCCTTAGCAAGCCTCGGTTAATTTTTCGCCCACAGCATGCTTGAACCCCGAGCCCACCCCCAAAACCGTGGGCTATAGCACAACGAATTAGCTCGAAAATGCCTCGTTCGCACCGTTTCGCCCGTTTATCCATGCAAAAGTCCACAAAAAATTAAATGGACCACACTAGAGACGATCCCCAACCTCCCTGGCACAACCCGATTGATTTTTGGCCCACAGCACGCCCAGACCCCGGGCCCACCCTCGAAATCGTAGGCTTAGCACATAGATTTAGCCCGAAAATGCTCCATTCTCGCCATTTGGCCTGTTTGTCCACCCTAATGGCCACCAAAAATTAAACAGACCACACTGGGATGATACCAAACCTCCCTGGCACGCCCCGATTGATTTTTAGCCCAAAACATGCGTTGACCCCAGGCCCACCCTTGAAACCATAGACTATAGTCGCACAAAAATGCTGCGTTCGCCCCGTTCCACCCGTTTATCCACCCAAATA
>NW_025816199.1:0-1012 GCF_002878395.1 Capsicum annuum | reverse complement strand
CTGTCTTTTCTTGCGCACCCCCTCTGAGTCTCTGAAATAGGATAGAAGGAATGCAGCGCATGCATCCTACTTTCTTTTTGAGATAGCTGGAGTATCAAGGCTTCGCTTATAGTCACACATGTTAGGTGGGGTTCGGATCGGCAACGAAGGTGGTGTTGCCCTGCTACCGGCCAAGTTGTCCCTCTCCGGCTCGAGTGTTCGCTTGGGTAAGCTAGTCTAGATGCATATCCCTATTAGGCTTAAATTTAGAAGAACTGAAAACTCAAAATTTGATTATCCCTATTAGGTACCGCTTTATTCGCATCATATGCATTTGACTTAGCGGGACTCGACATAGGGGCCGGGTCTATCTAGCACAGGTGACCTACTTTATAAAGCCAACATATGCATCCTACGTGCTATTTGACATTTATTTGGAAGGGTATTTGTTTGTTGCGCAGGTTTGGCAACTTTAAAATACAAGAGATTAAATTATCCTTACATTTAGCGAATCATTTAAAAAAAAAAGAAAAAAATTATTTTTTAAAAAAAGAAAGGAAAATTTTTAGTAACATAGTTTTACGATCTTTATGAACTACAAGGGCCTGATTCTCACTCTTTAGTGGGATACGTAGGAAGTCTTTCTCAGGATACAACCCTATCATTAGAAATATTATTCATAGATTTATTGGGGAATATTTTGAAAATATGATTACTTTCATAATTATTTTTGTAATCCTTAATTCCAATTTTTAGGTATCTTAATAGCCTTGAATCTTTAGGAATCATGAGGCTAAATTTTTTACAAAAAGGTGACTTGGAACACCATAACTCAATTTCAAGTGGTGACTCTGTAAATAAATTAATCCCTATTCAATACCGTCACTTTAATTGGAAAGACCCTTCAACTCGATTCCCTCGAGCGAAAAAAGGGTGTGACAATGACCTTTCTCTCTCAAGCAACTCTTTAAGGATAGAGATTTCATCAGTGGAGTCATGTTACTAGGAAGAATAGAGACCCGACTAGAAACCA
>NW_025816198.1:0-1880 GCF_002878395.1 Capsicum annuum | reverse complement strand
GGTATCAGGGCTTTCCAACTTCATCGTTAACTTTATCTTGTATTAAAGCTTAATTATTTAGAGGTTAAGAATCTAACTCATTATTTTACAAATTTTCTCCCTTACAATGGGTTTTCTCTCTCTCTTTTTTTTTTCAATAGCAACGAGTCTTGAATAAATTCGGAACTCATCTTGTACTTTTTCACGTTAACTAATGATTGGGCCTTAAGCATATTTAGAGAACAATGTAAAGGTAAAGATAATTAGAAACCCGTGATGTCTCTGTCATAATGAACTATGCATTCAATGAATCAAGTCGTACCCAAAGAAAGTAAAGTGAGAACAAGCATTTGAACTATATTTAAACAATTCCATATAAAATGATGATCAATACTAGAAACATTAAAAATTAAATAGTGACATAGTTAATGGACTCCTTTGCAGATATCTATTTAATAATGACAAATTGAATTAGACAAGCTAAAATGGAAAGGGGATTTTCATGCCAAAAACTTCAAAGGCTCATAAAATTCTAACTTAAAATAGTAAGGTTAACACACTATAAGAAAAGATTTTAGTAACTGAAATTTTAAATAAACTCATAGACAAACATGATTAAAAAGAACTTTACGCCAAAAACATAATTTGAATTAGACAGTAACTTAGATTGAAGTGCAAGAAAGCGCATACTATGATACCAACTTTAATTTAAATTTAACTATACAAAAATATAAAAATACTCCCTAATCATATTATAGCATCGAAGATTCATAACTCGTTAACACATGTGAAATTCGAGCAACTTGGTAATGTTAGAATCAAGTCTCGTATAATCGCAATGTACATTATCTCTTGTGAAAATAATTAACAACAAAACAAAGGAGAGCGACATAAAATCATGATTCAAACCCCAAACTTTAACTTGTTGTCTACTCGTTATGTCACTAAACTAAATAGTGGTTTCGAGCAATTTTTACCCGAAATAATCAATTAATTAACAATATTCTCAAACTTTATATTAATAGAAAATGAAACATCGATATGTAATGCGAATCATGTAAACTTTTATTATGATCCCAAATTTCCTACAATACTCGTAGGTAAGAGAATTTGATTGTTTAATTCATTCAAATAACTTAGAAATTACAAACAAAATATAAGTAAAGAATGGACCTTTACGTTGGAGACCTCGATGACAAACAAAACAACCGAACGAAAACCTCGAGTAGACCAAAACTCAACTCACAACTCTTTTTCCTCTCTTTTTTTCTCTAATCTTTTCCTTTCTTGCTTTTTTTGTTTCTAAGTTTATCCTCTTTTTTTCGGTTTATTCCTTGTTTAAAGCCCTAGAACATTTTTGCCTTCTGTTTTTGTTTTCAATCTTCTTCTTGTTTTCAATTTTGTTTTCTGTTTGTTCTTTATTTATTTTTTTGCTTTGTTTTTTTCCCCCTTCTATTTCTTCGGTTTCTGTCTGCGTGTGGTATTTTGTTTATATAATAGTGCACGTGTGTGTGTCGTATGTTGATCATGAGGAACGTGAGTGAGATAATGGGGGAGAGGTAATTGCAGGTGGGTTAAGTTAGGTTTTTTTCTTTTTTCTTTTTTGCTTAAATTAATATTTTAAATAAAATAAAAATAATAAAATCTATTTAAAACTAATAAAATACAAAATAAGTTAAATAACTAGACTTAAAAATATGATTACGAAATATTAATATCACTAGACTCTTTATCAAAAGTTAAAAGGAGAAAAAAATATAATTTAATTTTTTTAAAAATAAATAAATAATAAAATAAAACTTATTTAAAAATGTGACTCTATTTTTGTAGTTTTCAAAACTTTTAAAACAAACATTGTAAAAATAAGATAAAATTGAAATATCTAATTTAGACCTAAAAAT
>NW_025816197.1:0-1387 GCF_002878395.1 Capsicum annuum | reverse complement strand
ATATCTTACGACAAAAGTAAATTATTAAAAGATAACATCCACGCACTAAATAAAAATAGATTCCCTACAAATATGTACAAAATCTATTATACCTACAAATCCGCGCACCCCCCTACAAATGGTATCAGAGCTCAGCAATTTAAAAAGTACGGAAGAGATATATATTAGAGTTAGAGTTAGAAAAACTTTATGGATACTAAAACTTGATATATATTTTTTCAAGGGTTATTTTTCTCAATGACCACTCATATTATTTGAATTTTCTGTAAAAATTATTTTTATCTTTTTAGAGATAATAATATGACTCAACTATCACTATTACTCTTTTTAAAAAAAGAAGTAAGTATCTTATATGTCACTTTCTCTTCTAATTGGCGGGCCATGTTATTAATTTTTTTTTTTAATAATAGACTTATTTAAATCATCAAACTTATTTAGTCAAAATTATATTCTTATTCTTTTCGTTTAAAAAAATATATATTAATTTATTAAGAAAAAATTTTCATGCTTAGAAATCTTTTATCTTTACTTAAACTTTCAAATTTTTCCTAAAGTTATTTTCTTGGATTGTTATAAATATTTTTGAAGTCGCTTATAAAAATCACATTTTGTTTTGCTAAGACAATAATATCAGCCAGTTATTGATATTTTTCTCAAAAAAACACTAAGTACCTCGAAAGTTTTCTCCTCTTCCAATTAGCATGTCATCTCAACAAATCATCATTTTTAAAAAAAATAATAAACATATTAACTCCGCAAACTCATTTAACCAAAATAATAGTTTTATCTTTTTAAAAATAAATATTAATTTATTAAGAAGAAATTCACATACTTAGGTATTTATAATTTTTTTCTTGAGTTATTTTTCTAGATAATCACTCAGGTTTTTATATATAATTGACTACAAAGATCAGTTATTTTGTAAAGAAAATAATATTTTTAATGACATGGCATGTCAACTAAGAGAGAAGAATATTTATGAGGTGTTTAGTAATTTTTTAGGAAAAGAGTAATAGTTGAGTAATATTGTGGATTTGTGGTCCTAAATAAAATATAAGTGATATTTGAAAGAAATTCTCAAATTCACTTAGAGTTTTAATAATAACATGTTTTGGAATGTTTAAAATTTTGTTATTTTATATTTGTCTATAGATAGATATACTAACAAAATACGTCGTGGTTAAATGTAAAAAGTTATCTTGCTAAATAATTTAACCACAATATTTTTTTTGTAACATTTATAGCAATAAATGTGGCTAAAATTTATATACATATTTTATATGGTCCATGACTAAGAATTTATACTTATTGCTATGAAATCTAAGAATTTATACTTATTGCTATGAGATCTATTATGTTTTAGACTGTAGTTATAAAGAAAATTTTA
>NW_025816196.1:0-1128 GCF_002878395.1 Capsicum annuum | reverse complement strand
TTAAGAAGAAACCATTAGCAAGTCTCCTAATGGTTTCTTCTTAAGTGGGGAGATTCTGTACAAACGAACCCCAGACTTGAACCTGTTGAGATGTGTTAATATTCAGGAAGCTGAAAGAATCATGAATGAGGTATATTCGGGGGTGTGCAGTTCGCATATGAATGGATATGTTTTAGCAAAGAAGATCATGCGGGCAGGATATTATTGGTTAACTATGGAGTGAGATTGCTTTCGCTTTGTTCGCAAGTGTCATTAGTGTCAGATTCATGGTGATTTGATTCACTCGCCACCTTCAGAGCTGCATCCTATGTCTGCTCCTTGGCCATTCGTTGCTTGGGGCTGTAATCGGTCCAATAGAACCAAAAGCTTATAATGGGCATTGATTTATACTGGTCGCTATTGACTATTTCACCAAATGGGTAGAAGCTGCTACTTTCAAATCAGTCACAAAGAAAATAGTAGTGGATTTTGTTCATTCAAACATTATATGTCGTTTTGGTATACCAAAGTCCATTGTCACAGACAACGCAACCAATCTCAATAGTCATCTAGTGAAGGAAGTTTGTGAGCAATTCAAGATCGTGCATCATCATTCTACCCCTTACCGTCCTAAAGCAAATGGAGCCGTTGAAGCAGCAAACAAGAATATTAAAAAGATTCTTAGGAAAATGGTCCAAGGATCTCGACAGTGGCATGAGAAATTACCATTTGTTCTTTTAGGATATCGTACAACTATCCGTACATCGACTGGCGCAACTCCTTATTTACTAGTCTATGGGACCGAAGCTGTAATACCCGCAGAAGTCGAAATTCCCTCGCTTCGAATCATTAGTGAAGCCGAAATTGATGATACTGAATGGGTCAAGTCTAGACTAAAACAATTATCATTAATAGATGAAAAAAGGTTGACGGCAGTTTGCTTTGGCCAATTATACCATAAAAGGATGGCGCAAGCTTACAATAAGAAGGTACGTCCTAGAAAATTCGAGGCCGGCCAACTTGTGGTAAAATGTATCCTTCCACACCAAGAAGAGGCTAAAGGAAAGTTTGCTCCAAACTGGCAAGGTCCATACATAGTTAGACAAGTATTATCAAATGGAGCTTTGCAACTTGCGGATCTGGATGGAA
>NW_025816195.1:0-1221 GCF_002878395.1 Capsicum annuum | reverse complement strand
TGAGGAAGAAATAGGTGTAGGTGCTCACGATATGGATTATGTAGAAGCTCAGGAAAATTACGGTATAGAAGAAGAAAATGAAGTAGATGCGGTTAATTTAGACGAAGATAATGAAAATATTGCTGAGACACCCATAGTAGGAGATGCTAACGTTAGATTTGAATCGGTTAATCTCTCTCACCGTCCTCCCAGTGCCCCAAGATCTCATAAAAGAACTAGTATTGCATGACAATTTTTTGAACGTATATAAGATATTGAGGTGCAATGCAATATTTGTCAACAAATATATAAGCATAGAAGTGGAGGCAAACAAGGGGGTACGGGTACGTTAATGAGACATGTAGCTGAAGATCACAAAAGAGAGTTAAATATTGCAAAAGGTGGTGGGGATGTTGGTGGGCCAACGCAAATTAGAATGGACCCAACAACCGGTCACGTAGCGAAGAAGTATAATAAATTGAGGAACCAGGAAGAAATAGCTAAAATGGTAGCTGTGGGTTGTTGGTCTTTTAGTTTTCCTTCTTCTAATGCCTTTATTCGTTATATACAAGAAATTTATAATCCTATATTTAACGGTATTCCAAGAACTATTTGTCGGTCTGATATTTTTAGACTTCATTCACAATATTGTTTTTATTTATCAACATTGTTAAAAAATATTCAATGTAGATTGTCCCTAACTTCTGATCTTGGTCGTGCTGTAAATAAAAATGATTATTTAACCGTTACTTGTCATTGGATGGATATTAATTTCATGATGCAAAAACGTATTCTTGCTTTTTTATATGATGAAGATCGTAAACATACTGAACAATTTATTGCTGATTCTATCGTTAAAATTGCCGGATATTATGGTATCGAAAATAAAATTTTATGTATTGCTTTTGATAATGCTTCTAACAACAAGACTGTTATAACAAAAATAAAATCTACGCTATCTCTGCCCTTGCCTGAAATTTTTCATATTAAGTGTGCATGTCATATATATAATTTAATTGTAAAAGATGGTCTTGAGTTTTTTGAGCTTTATATTGATAAAATTCGTCTTGCCGTTGGTTTTATTCAAGAAAATAATCGTAGATCGAGAATTAGAGAATTTAAAGTTAAATGTCAAGAAAATGGACTTACACCGATTTTGATGCCTGAGGAAATTGATACTAGATGGAATTTTACGTATGAATTTTTAAAAACTTGTTATAAATATAGAATTCCTATTACACT
>NW_025816194.1:0-1269 GCF_002878395.1 Capsicum annuum | reverse complement strand
TGCATTAAGCTTCAATATTTCAAATCCATAATAATAACAAATTATGATAGTGAATACCAATCAATACATGCCGGAGTAAACTCAAGATTACCTACGAGAATCCTTTCACTCAATGAGATGTATTTTTCAAAAATCATAACAAACTAACCATTCTCTTATCACCAAGCACTACTACAAAATCACGTTAACCATTATAAGCGTAGCACTGAAACAATTACGGAACATGAAAGAACAACTTACTTGGTGATAAACTCGTGATGAATCGAGAAGGTGAGCCTGCAGGATTAGATGATAAAAGAGAAAAGCTTGGAGAGGGCAAGGATGCTTAGGCGGCGCTTAGGTTTAAGAAAAATTGAGTGGTGTTCAAGTGTAGAGGATATATTTATAGGATGAGCCATGGGTCGGGTTTGGTCCATTCACAAACGGGTTAGAAGGCAACATTTACGGTGATAGGCGGTGCCTATAGCTTCGCCTAGGCATAAGCAGGTGGCGCCTAACCTATTCCCTATATTGGCATAGGCGGCGCCTAGCCTATCGCCTATGTGAGGCAGTGAGCATAGGCAATGGCATAGGTGGCGCTTAACCTATTGCCTATGTTGGCATAGGCGGCACCTAACCTATTGCCTATGTTGGCATAGGCGGCGCCTAGCCCATTGCCTATGTTGGCGTAGGCAATTGGAAAAACGGCGCACTCTTGGTCGAAAAAGGTCCATACCTCGGGGTCACAAAATAAAGTCGCACTGCAAAACTTGTTCTTTGGGTCGAACATACATAACTCGAGGCGCGACTCTAATGCAAATCATACTTGAACCTTGCACATTTGACCACTTCCACTTACTTGTATTATTCCATCATTCCTAGACTTACCACCATTGACGTGACTCACTTCCAAATCAAAATTGGGTCTAATCTCTTCCTTTGTACTTCCTGCACCTACACTTAATCAAAAACAATAAAAATGATTAGAAGGATGGGTTGCGTCCCACCAAGCGCCTTAGTTTTGGTCATGGCTCGGCTCTTTTTTTTGAATTTTTATTTACCAAAAACAAAATCCTAGTAAACTGATGGGTTGTCTCCCATGTAGCGCTTGATTTACTGTTGTGGCACGACATAGTTATCTCGATTACTCAGACTTCATCGAGATATATAGTGGCTATACATTTTATCGAGTCAGTTGGACCGATATATAGCTTCACTCTTTGGCCATTCACCTTAAAGACATCACCATCATTGTTTTCTAACTCCACTACTCCAGATGAGTAAACTTGG
>NW_025816193.1:0-2238 GCF_002878395.1 Capsicum annuum | reverse complement strand
AAGGCCCCGCGCCCCCATTAACGTCAATGGTGGGCTTCAGGATTGAGCCTATCAGCTCAATCCCTACGTTATCACTACAGACCTCATTAAAAGTCGCACCGCAAAACTTTTTGGGTTGAATCTACATAATTTGAGGTACGACTCTAATGCAAATCATACTTGAGCCTTACACATTTGACCACTCCCACTTACCTGTATTGTTCAATCACTCCTAGACTTACCACCATTGACATGGCTCACTTCCAAATCAAAATTGGGACTAATCTCCTCCTTTGTACTTCATACACCTACAATTAATCAAAAACAATAAAAATGATTAGAAGGATAGGTTGCCTCCCACCAAGCGCCTTAGTTTTGGTCGTGGCTCGACTCTTCTTTTTGAATTTTCATTTATGAAAAACAAAATCCTAGTAAAATAATGGGTTGCCTCCCATGTAGCGCTTGATTTATTATCGCGACACGACATAGTTATCTCGATTACTCAGACTTCATCAAGATATATGGTGGCTATACATTTTATCGAGTCGGTTAGACCGATATATAGCTTCACTCTTTGGCCATTCACCTTAAAGACACTATCATCATTGTTTTCTAACTCCATTACTCCAGATGAGTAGACTTGGCTGATTCTGAATGGACCAAACCATTTAGACTTCAACTTACCTGGAAACAACTTCAGTTTGGAGTTAAAAAGGAGTACCAAATTGCCTTTCTGAAAGTTTCGTTGGATAATCCTCCAGTCATGGTACTTTTTCATCCTTTCCTTGTAAAGATCTGCTCTTTCATATGTATTTAGATAGAATTCATCCATCTCGTTTAGCTATCCCAATCTCATATTTATAGCATCATCCCAGTTTAAGTTAAGCTGCTTCAGTGCCCACATTGCTTTATGTTCTAGATCAATTGGCAAGTGACAAGCCTTTCCATAAACTAGTTGGTATGGTGACATGCCAATTGGTGTCTTAAACACGGTCTTATATTCCCAAAAGGCATCATCTAGCTTCCTGGACCAATCTTTCCTGCTGGCATTCACAGTCTTAGCAAGGATCAGCTTGATTTCTCGATTTAAAACCTCCACCTGCCCACTAGTTTATGGCTGGTATGGTGTATCTACCTTATGTTGCTTAACCCCATACTTTGCCAATACGACTCTGAATATCTTATTGCAGAAATGTGATCGTCCATCGCTTATGATGGTATGGGGTACCCCAAAACGAGAGAAGATATTTCTCCTTAAGAACGCCACAACACTTTTACCTTTATTATCAGCTAGAGGGACTGCTTCGACCCATTTGGATACGTAATCCATAGAAACTAAGATATATTTCATCCCAAATGAGCTCACAAATGGGCCATAAAGTCAATACCCCAGACATCGAATAACTCTACTTCAAGCATTTTGGACATGGGCATCTCATGGTGCTTTGAGATAGAACCTTGCCACTGGCACTGATCACATCTTCTTACAAAATCGTAGGCATCCTTGAATAATAAAGGCCAATAGTAGCCACTTTGTAGTACTTTCTTGGCCGTCCATTCACTTGCATGGTGACCTCCAACTTGGGAAGCATGGCTTGCTTCCAGTATGCTAGAAACCTCTATATCTAGGATGCACCGCCTAATAATACCATCAGCTCATCGCCGAAAAAGATACGGCTCATCCCAGAAGTAATGTTTCACATGATGCATGAACTTTTTCTTTTGATAAAAGGAGAGATTCTCAGGAATCACTTCACTTACCACGTAGTTAGTGAAATCTGCATACCACAGTAAGTTTTCCACCATAGTTGCTAGAATCTCTTCATCGAGGAATGCATTATCAATATCAAGGTCGGTCTGCACTGTGTGCTCACTCTCAAGTCTAGATAGATGATTAGCTACTTGGTTTTCACAACCTATTCTATCCTTTACCTCAAAATTGAATTCTTAAAGCAGTAGCACCCACCTAGTTAGCCTTGGCTTGGCATCTTTTTTTGCCATTAGATATCTTAGAGCCGTATGATCTGTATGAACCACTACCTTGGTTCCGAACAAGTAAGCATAGAACTTCTCGAAAGCATAAACAACCGCAAGAAGCTCCTATTCAGTAACGGTATAGTTCTTTTGTGTTCCATTCAAGGCCTTGCTAGTGTAGTAGATTGGATGAAATAGCTTTTCTCTTTTCTGACCAAGTACAGCACCCAAGGCTACACCGCTTGCATCACACATAATTTCAAATGCTAGAAAGCAATCGGGTGC
>NW_025816192.1:0-3119 GCF_002878395.1 Capsicum annuum | reverse complement strand
TTTTTTTTTATCTTCACCCATTTTATTACTCAATCAAAAACACTATAATGGGAATATACAACTCTTTTTTTTGTTAAGCATTCCTATGATAGCCACCCTCAGCTTAGACTATTTGCGTTAGTCGAGGTACATAATGTTAAAGAAAAGACTAGGGTGCCACTCCCGATCACAATATTTTCATGTACCAATAACTAAACTTTGGGGCATGCCTTTCACCATTTTCCTCTTATTTTGACATGCTCTTTACTCAACTTGATTCTACAATTTAAAGCGCTTAGGAGCTTTTGGATCAAATTATGGTCTTTTAAAAAAATGGATTAGGCTACATATGAGGTTGCCAAATAACATAGCTAAAGGCTCAATGGGTGTTCACTAGGACAATGTACAAAGGTAGGTAAAAAGAATATAAAAAATCAGGGCTGCCAAAGAAATGCCTAAATCATCTCCTAAACTCACAATCTTTATTTTGCTTCACACACACACTACGCAAGTTCTAGCATCATTCGCAACAAAGAATATACAATAACCTTACACACACATGGCACATAGTCAACTTAATTAGGAGCATTATAGATTCTTGACCCAACAGATAAATGAATTAAACCACAAACAATTATCACAGAATGAGTCACAACTTAGAGCCTAAATATTTCAATAGTAGTGATTCAGTACAAACTCCTGTTATAATGCCATGCCATTTATAAAAACAATTTCATGCAAAAATTTGACTAATTCTCTCTTAAGACGGTCGTCATCCATCCATCATTGAGAAAAATGACTAATTACAACTAACTAACTATGACTAAATCAAAACAACTGTAGAATAAATGCGGGCAAGCAGTAGGCAATATAGCAGACAAGGCAATCCAGGCGTATGTGTACTTATACTCGCACCCCACACTAAGAAGGAACACACTGCCCTCAGTGTAAATAAATAAGCAAAAACCTGGTTAGTCGGACTCTTCCTCTACATCCGGGGTCATACCCCCTGCGTCAGAATCATCATCAGAGTCTTCATCATCAGAGTTGTCCTCCATATCAGAGTCTAGTAGTCGGTGATCATCGTCTGTCGGCACATCATCATCTAGAGGTTTTTCAAAATTTACCCTCACTCCACATATGGCCCGAGCATGCTCATTAAGCGGGTAGTCACAGTCAAACTGCCGAAGCTCTGCATCAATTGGTACACGACCCCCATTCATTATAGTAAACCTAGTCTGCCATACAGATGGCGAAAAAAACTCTCATCTCGAGCATGTCTCTTAGCAGTGGTAAGGTTGATACCTTGATTAGTTTTTGGATCTTTGTTTTTGTGAGATCCACCTTCTTCGGGTTTTGTCGCAACTTATGGTCTGCTGGCTCCTCCTCAATATGCTCTTTCCTTAAAATTACAGTCAACAAGTTGCTGAAACTGAAGTGGGACTTGTTGTGCACCCTTGATTTTTGCATCGACGTTCGTATAACTGCATCAATGTTGATGGGAACATTTGTCATTAGAGCATATACCAAGCAGACTTGATCACGTGTGACCTTAGTGTATTGTGTCCCAAGAATCAAGCAGGAATTGACTATTCTTAACCATATGCGAGCTTCTCTGTTCAAACAAGCATATGGGTAAGTATTGTGATGACCATTATCTTTATGACGAGTCCACCGGGTCATGGACCTTGATCCACACAACGTATGTCTGATGGCCCTGTAGGGAGGTCTGTTGTAGAGCTCCTTGAGAGGTGATTGATCCACACTTAGAGTACCCAGGAAAGATTTGAAGAAATCAGCGTTCAATTGCAAGACTTGCCCTCGAATCTTTACTTCATTTCCCGTAGTCCTTGGGGACCAGTTGGCATAAAACTCTCAAGTCAAATCAATATTACATTCTCCCATGTCTCGGAAGTTAAATTCAAGTTTTAGTGCCATAATCTTTGCCAAAATGCGAGGGCAGTTCTTCGCTAAGCTTTCCTTCTGCATCGACTCCACATGTATATATTTCTTCACTTTATTATTTCTGTACCATTCCTTCCCTTCCTCCTCTAGAACCCATTTGATCCCAAAATTGCGTCGAGGCACTTGAAGAGAGGAGGAATCAGCCTGGTCCTTTCTTGCCCTTTTTTAAATTTTTGTGAGGTGGATGCTTTCTCCTTTCCCTGTCGTCCTCTCGGAGCCATGTTACTTAAGATCATAATAGGGTCATGTTAGTCTCATTTCGTAAAATTCACTATAATTGAAAAAGAAAATAGTGATGGCACCACCCCACACTTAATTTGTTTGCACAAACTAATTGAGTGAGTGTTGTCGAGTACTCAGACTTCATCGACATACATATAGATGGTATGTGCCAACAACATTATTAGTGCAGTCACACTTTCAACCCTTCACTTTACATAATAATTTCTCAGTTTGATATACAGAAGCAGCACACAATGGTCCTGTAATCTTGACTATCATTTTCAACTTTGTTTTATTTGAGCAATTCAATCTTTGAAAAAGACTACCACATAGAAATCTTATCATGCTATAGCATAGAAACAATTTCACAATCTTATGCTTTTGGTTAACCATGATCATTACATTTATGAACGAGTCACTCACATAGTCAAGCTTACAACTCCCAAAATCATGCATTAAACTTTAATAGTTCAACTTTATAATAATATAAAATTATGACAGTGAATACCAATTGATACATCCCGGAGTGAAATCAAGATTACCCACGAGAATTCTTTCACTCAATGAGATGTATTTTTCCAAAATCATAACAAACTAACCATACTCTTATCACCAAGCACTACTACAAAATCCAATTAACCATTATGAGCGTACCAATGAAACAACTACAGAACATGAAAGAACAACTTATTTGGTGATAAATTCGTGACGAATCGTGAAGGTGAGCCTGCAAGATTAGATGAGAAAAGAGAAGGGCTTGGAGAGGGAAAGGTTGTTTGGGCGGCGCTTAGGTTTAAGAAAAATTGAGTGAGGTTTAAGAGTAGAGGATGTATTTAAAAGATGAGACATGGGTCAGTTTGATCCATTCAAAAATGGGTTATTAGGCAAAACTTACGTTGATAGGCGGCACACATGGAATCACCTAAGCATAAGTAGGCGGCATCTAACCTATC
>NW_025816191.1:0-1052 GCF_002878395.1 Capsicum annuum | reverse complement strand
AGAATGTTATTTTCTTTCGACTTGCCACTCTCGATGTACAATAGTCTTATTTGATTCTGAAGTTTATTGTAAAATATGAAAGTGGACCATAGGGCTGAATTATGTTTTCTTCATGGCTAATTCAATTTGCTGTAATTGACTCATGAGACTAAATTAAAGTTTGACGGGCTAATGTTTCTTTCCTTTCTTGCTTTTCTTGTTCGCATATAAGTTGTGGCATATTGTCTCATGATTAATTACCTAAATTGGGTTTATGCAGTGTTTGAATCTCATTTGTTTGCTAACCCAGTGGTAACGAAGGCATTAAGATTTCAGCCTTGCTTTTCTTGAAGTTTCAGCTATCGTATTCCTTGCCTAAAGTGATTAAGTCTTTAATTTTGTATGTTTGGCATACTGGAATTTGAATGTTGCTTGTGATCCATCGTTTATGTAGTATGATCCAGGAGTTTTAACTCTTTTTTGTGACATGCTTAATTGGGTCCTTTTGTGGCATTAAAGTGATAAATTATTTTCTTTATATCGCTAAAGACCATAAGAATTTCTTGTTGAAGCTTTATTTCCTCCTGTAGTTGAAATTTCTTTAATTGATTATGAACATTTTCTTCAAACATTATAGACTTTTGCTCCTGTGGCATTTTTTCCTGTGTATGAGTGTATTTGAATGAAGCAGGAATGTTATAGCTTATTAATTGTTAAAATCTTGGACGTATGTTAATTTCTTCATTCCTTTCTTTGCGTGCACCCCCTTGGAGTTCAAATGGGCTCCTTCTCTCTTTACATTTCATAAATGGGACAATGAGGCCTATCCTTCCGAATTAAGCCCAAAAGAAAATCCAAGAATCCATCTCATGGCGTATGAATACGAGAAATCAAAAGAAGAATGGGTTAAAGTTCCATCTTTGAAGCAGCAAAGGGGACTTGAAAATCTCGTTATTTCTTCTTTATTGATTTATTTATCCATTGTTTCCATTATTTATTTATTTATAATTTTGTTTATTTAGTGACATATTTATTTATTCATTTGGGCCTCGAAGCCAAAGTTGTAAATTTAA
>NW_025816190.1:0-1204 GCF_002878395.1 Capsicum annuum | reverse complement strand
GTGGGGTAGAGTTTGTTAGGATAGGCTAGGTAGGTATTGTTTTTTTAATTGGGTGGGTTGGTAGAATATTAGGATAAAACAAAATTAGTTAGGGGTTATTATTTTTGTCATTTTGTGGAGGGATTATCACACGGGTGAGGGTACACGGTAGGATAAGGTAAACAATACGTAAAAATGATATTGGGGAGGGACGAAATTAGGTGTCTACATTATGCCCCCTTTGAATGAAAACACGAAGTGTTTTCAGGCAAAGCAGTAGACAACGAGGCGGAATTTTGTCCTGACCTTTATTTAAAGGCACGGAGCAAGAGGAAGGAGGAAACCCAAGCCTTGACTTAGGACATCCTACCCGCCCTAGTTATGAGGGGATCAAGTGACAAGTGTTTCCAAGGATTGGAAGGAGATGGACTATACCGAGTTGTAGAGTCGAGTGAGGTTCCATCGAGGTTCCGGACCGAGGCTCTGTTATTACATCCAAAATGAAAATTACAAGTTAAAACATAAATGAAATTACAAAAATCCTATCTATACAGCTTCTGTCGGCTCTTGGCTTGACTTTTATCACCCTATTTTTCAGGCGGGCTCCTGACTTGCAATTTCTTTCAACTTGTTGCTTGACTTTCAATTGCTTCGCTTTGTTGCTTGACTTTTCATTTCTTCACCCTATTCTTCAGGCGGGCTCCTGACTTGCTATTCCATTACTTTGTTGCTTGACTTTCATTTCTCTACTCTGTTCTCCAGGCGGGCCTCTGACTTGTTATTTCATCACCCTGTTCTTCAGGCGGGCTCCTGAAACCCAAAATTAAAACTAGAACGAAAATTATCCCAAACAAGAATTATAATAAACTGGTATTTCATTTTTGAAAGTGTTGTTCCATTTTCCAGGAGGGTCCTGAACAGAAAGTAAAGTCCCATTTTTTAGGAGGGTCCTGAACATAAAGTAAAATCCCATTTTTCAGGAGGGTCCTGAACATATAAAATCTCATTTTTCAGGAGGGTCCTGAACATATAGTAAAATCCAGTAAAATCCAGTAAAATCCCAGTTTTCAGGAGGGTCCTGAACATAAAGTAAAATCTCATTTTTCAGGAGGGTCCTGAACAGAAAGTAAAATCCCATTTTTCAGGAGGGTCCTGAACAAAAAGTAAAATCCCATTTTCCAGGAGGGTCCTGAACATAAGTAAAATCCCATTTTTCAGGAGGGTC
>NW_025816189.1:0-1091 GCF_002878395.1 Capsicum annuum | reverse complement strand
CCAAAGAAAATCCTAATAGAGCATAGGATGCCTTCTGCTTCTCATCAGATACTTCTCTCTATTTCTTCAGGTCACTTTTCTTCTTCAGATAGTCCAAGGTCAATTGAAATATCTCTTTCCCCCATGGATAATACTCAAAGAAACTCAAAGAATCGACCATTCGAATCAATTTCGTGTCCACAACCTTCGTCGAATCTTTTGCAAGAAACATGGTATGCAAGAACCATAGTAAACAACACTTAATCTTCTGGTCCTCATTCAGTTTATTCCCTGTGATCAAGTGCAACAAGTTGGCTGCCGTAATGTCTTTATTTTTGGTCACCTTAATGCAAAAATGCTCCCCCTTGTCTAACACCTTCTTCAATTTTTATTCACTAGGGTATGAAGAGCAGTTCATCCCGTGATCAAACAAAATTCTTTTAAGCCAAAACAAACAGGCTTGTTGTTAACGCAGCACCACATCTCATGACGCAGCTTATCGCTATTGACGCGTCGCAACGATAAATAATGGACCAACTGCCCATTGAACTTACGATGTTCCGACAGGTTTCTCAGGTGTCAAAAACAGAACCGCTTGAATCTTTTCTTCACTCCTGGTCAACAAGTTAAATTCTCGATTAGCAGCCATTCTTGATCTAACCGATATCTTTGCCGGGAAAGATCCAACCTCATCTATTATCATTCGAAGGTCATACTGCTCCAGGAAAATAAATCTTGACAAACATGGCACGGACAAGGGATCATTATCCTCATCATCACTGTTTCTCCCACTTCCCTTGCTCTCTTCACTGTCATCACTAACACTGCACTCGGGAAGGACATCTTCACTAGACTTGGCGTAGTCACTTATCTCCTTTAACTCCGGATCTGATTTGGTCACTTCCTCATCAATTTTATTTCTTTTTGAGACATTTTCAACTGCCTCGACTTTTTTTCTACTGCTACCAGCAGAATAAGAACCAATACCGGCTTTGCTTTTAGGATTGATGGTTTTTATACCTATTTTCAACATAATCTACACCTGTAGAACAAATCTCCCATTTTCAATTCATAGACCACAAGTCTATCAATAGAAATAAGTCAATGCTCAA
>NW_025816188.1:0-1126 GCF_002878395.1 Capsicum annuum | reverse complement strand
TTATTTTGGAATTAATTTCATAAAGATTCGACCACTTTGGTGATTAACGAATCTTACATATATGATTCCAAGTTATATTAAGAAACAATAAATTTTATTATTGCATACTACAACATTCTAACAACAAAGAGTTGTTTCTTTAATATTTAAAATAACAAATATTAAACTCATACTATTTTAAATAGAATCAATTATAATAATATCAATATTTCAAATTTTGTTATTCAATAATTGTGAAATTTCTAACAAACATAATTAAAATTCACAAGATCTGGAGAAATATTAATTTTAATGGAAAATCACTTATTTCGAAAACCAGGCTCTGATACCACATGTAAGCATAAAACGGATTATTTAAACTTAAACAATCTTATACATAAACAATCTTATCCATAATCCTTTGTATTATTCAGGAACGTTGAACTTAATGATTTTCACATACACATAATAACAGTAATTCAATAAAGAATTACTTACCTGAATTTTCCATGATTTTAGCGGAAGCAAAAGCATAATAGCAGAAACACTGAATTATTTCTCTCTCTTTACCTTACTTTCAGAATAATTGTGATGGAGCTTATTCTTCTTTTGGCAGAGAGAGGACCCCTTTTATAATGGGAATAGTCAATTATTTTTTCACGTTCCATCAACGTGATTGGTGTATACAATCATTATCCTACTAGGAGTCAGTAATTGTGGATACAATCCTACTAGGAGTCAGTAATTATCCTACTAGGTAACTTTCCATATATATTAAGGATTTAACTTATTCAATTATTATTAAACCAATAACTAAATTAATTACGTGGGCCATAGAAATTTACAAGTACGTCGTAACCTCAATTAGAACAATTGTATTTAGACAAAATATATATATGTTGCACAAGTGAACCTCCAAATCCATCCACCAATGACATGCATTCAGCAAAAAATATGTATTTATTAGCCATAGTACATAAACATGTCTTTTAACTCAACCTCAACTGTCATCTATGTCTTCAACTTTGGATATGCATAGTACATAAACATGTCTTTTGATCCAGCCTCAACTGTCATCTATGTCTTTAACTTTGAATATGCACAAGTAGACACTTAAACTTGTATAAAGTTGAATAAGTAGATATAT
>NW_025816187.1:0-1270 GCF_002878395.1 Capsicum annuum | reverse complement strand
ATATCGAATCTATACCTAATGTTTTTTATTTTTCATTTAATGAAAAATTTACTTTTAGTCAGACTTTGGCGTTTTAATTCTTATTCAATTTTCATTCTGTTTTCTTCTAATCTAATACATGTTAACATGTCGACGGTTGGAGGCAATGTTGAATCCAGTAGCACTAGAAATTTTGGCTTTTGAGTTCTTTCAACAGTTGGAACTGATCGTTCATCTGTTGGGTTTCAACAGATTATCCATCTGTTTCGACAGATTTTCATCTGTTGGAGGAAAGCATTCCAGTTGTTTGTGCAACTGTTGAGAATAATTGTGGTCTGCTATATTATTTAAGTTCATGTTTTGCCTCATTTTATTGATGCACAAGTTATTTAAAAAAAAGACATTTAATATATAATAAATGATAACATTAGGTTCGCAACAATGAGTTAAATATATAAAAGTCCACAACAAACAAATAAACAAACAACAACACAAGTTTCTGCAATTACAACGATCATGGTGGATTATGATTCGGGCATGTAGTTCTTTTGTGGCCAACGCACTTACATATGGAGCACTTGTTTCTTCTTGATGAAAATGATTCTCCAACTCCACGCCTCCTTTTATATGGCTTTCTTTCCAGTTTGATAGTGCTCGAGTCAATATATGAAGGAGGTATTAATCTCCCCATAAGATCTACTGGAACAACCTAAGATTCTTCGGGAGGCATCGGAGTAATATGCCCACTATATGCCATTTCATATTTTTCCACCGAATAATATTGAGAGGAGTGCTCGTAAACTTCAGGTCCATATTTATGGACGTATTGAACTCAAAGGGCTGCCATAGCATGTGGACAAGGTATTTTGTCCGAGTCAAAAACCCTACACGTACAAGATCTTGTTTGAAGATCGACCGTGGCAGCATCACCATGACCGGTGATACGAAATTTGTAATCTGCTATTCTATGAGAGAGTAACCTATTCTCCAAACTGATGTTCGTTGATATTTTCTTTTCGATTTTGAGAACAAATCGGGTTATTTTTTCTGAGCACTTGAACTGCACACTCCTTTCATTAAAAAAATCGCTATATTTCTCACTTATGTTTTCAAACATAGCCTTGATGGGACATTCTCTTTCATCGCCAAATAATGAATTCATCGATTCAGCTATGTTTGATGTCATAATATTGTACCTATAGAAAAGAATCACTTAGTACGACATCAAACTAAACTTGTAAATCAAATAAGACATTAAATTCATAAGAATGTACCTATTTGCTGGACAGAA
>NW_025816186.1:0-1110 GCF_002878395.1 Capsicum annuum | reverse complement strand
ACTCGATTTACAACTCTTTCTTTTCTTCAACTTGTTCTTCAGGTGATCTCCTGGATTTCCTTTTCTGATTTTTCAAAATATGTTCCCGAACTCAAAATAATACGTGAAACAGAAAAATAACATCCTATTCTTCAGGAGGGTCCTGGACATAAAATAAATTCTCATTCTTCAGGAGGATCCTGTCTTCTTCAGGAGGGTCTTGACCATAAAAATAAATTTCCATTCTTCAGGAGGGTCCTGTCCGAAAAGTAAAATTCAATAAATACGAACAAAATTTTTTTCCCCAGTTTGTACTAGAAAATTTTGTGAGCATCATCAAATTATAGTTTTTGAAAAGTACAGAAAGAGTGTGAATCAAAGCCTTGCTAAAGAAATGCATCTCGTCAGGGTAAAATTGATGACCAAAATTAGGAAGTGTGTCTCCTAAGAGTTAAATTGAAAGACTCGACTAGAAAGTGCGTCTTCTAGGAGTGAATGTTCAAGTTAGGAAGTGCTTCACCTAACAAATGAAAACTGACTTATTCAGACTAGAAAGTGCATCTCCTAGAAATTAAATGAAATGACTTAACTAGAAAGTGTGTCTTTTAGGAGTAAATGGTTCAAGTTAGGAAGTGCATCACCTAACAAATGAGACTTGAACTATCCAGATTAGGAAGTGCGTCTCCTAGGGGTTGAATTTTTACCATAATTTGATTATCAAACCTGTGCAACAACATTGCTTCTTGCATTTATGGAAATGAGGCATTGCAATCCTTGATATTTATACTCTGAAGTTCTTGATTTGAAAGTAACATGTTTCCTGTTTCATCAAAGAAATTTGTGAGTTCAAAAACATGGTGGCAAGTTTGTGGCTTTAGCTTTCGTTGCAATCACTCTTGCCCTCGTCATATTTAACCTTGCTTCCAACCATTAGCATCATTCACCAACTTGATGCATCATTGACCCAAACTCATATTATCAAAAGTGACTTTGAAACAAACACAGTATTTCTGCTTTGCCATGCTCCTCAAATAAACCCTTTGAACCCTAGTATTTCTATGAGTTCCCAGACTCGTCTATTGATAAAACTTTCTGCATGTCTTATTTCGGCTCACAATCATGTCTCTTTCA
>NW_025816185.1:0-1028 GCF_002878395.1 Capsicum annuum | reverse complement strand
TGCGAAGTGAACTGAGTACCCCTATCCGAAATGATAGACAAGGGAACTCCATGCAATCTGACTAGCTCTCGGATATACAATCTAGCGTAATCCTCAGCAGTATATGAAGTATGAACAGGCAAGAAATGAGCAGACTTAGTCAACCTATCAACCACAACCCAAATGGAATCATGATGGCGTCGGGAAGGAGGTAAACCAATCACGAAGTCCATATTTATCTCATCCTACTTCCAGGTGGGAATACTAAACTCTTGCATCATACCACTAGGTCTTTGGTGTTCAACCTTAACCTGTTGGCATGTTGCACACTTAGCTACAAACGCTGCTATATCTTTCTTCATGCCACTCCACCAATAGATTTCTCGCAAGTCTCGGTACATCTTGGTGGCACCAGGATAAATAGAATATCGCGCCCCGTGCGCTTCAGCCATAATCCTCTGTCTCAGATCATCAACATTCGGGACACACAATCTACCCTGGAATCTCAACACACCATCTCCCCCTTGAGAGAAAACCTCTACTTTTTGGTCCTTGACTGACTCCTTCAGTCTGACCAAATTAACATCTAAGTATTGCTTTTCCTTCACTTCCGAAACCAAGGAGGATTCGGAACTACTCTGAACCCCTATACTACCTTCAGCAGAGTCAAACAACCTAACCCCCAACTAGCCAAACGATGTACATCACGAGCCAACTCTTTCTTACCTTCTACCACATGCGAAACACTACTCATGGACACTCTACTTAGGGCATCCGCCACAACATTGGCCCTGCTCGGATGGTATAGCACACTCATATTATAGTCCTTTAACAATTCTAACCATCGTCTCTGCCTAAGATTCAATTCTCTCTGGGTTAACACATACTGCAGACTCTTATGATCAGTGAAAACATCAACATGGACACCATACAAATAGTGTCTCCAAATTTTTAAAGCAAACACAATAGCAGCCAACTCAAGGTCATGGGTGGGGTAATTTTTCTCATGGGGTTTCAACTGTCTAGAAGCATAAGCTATCACCTTACCA
>NW_025816184.1:0-1074 GCF_002878395.1 Capsicum annuum | reverse complement strand
TGGAAATGTTTAACTATGTTGATCAGCAGAAACTGATTAAAATATTAGGTGATCTTACGGAACTTCTGCATGTTACCCCTCGTCCAGATTTAATAGAGGCTTTGTTGACCTTTTGGGATCCAAATAGTTTAGTGTTCAGGTTTGGGGAATGTGAAATGACTCCTACTTTGACAGAAATATCCGGTTTGTTGCACTTGCCCTATATCGAGAAGGATATGATCCGAGCACGAAATCATACTGGCATAAGATTTTTGCAGTCTTGTGGTTTAAAAAGTAAGGGTATCCATTTGGGTTGTTTAAGTGATTCGTGGGTTTCCTTAGATTTTTTGCTCGCTAGATTCGGGCCCTCGGAAGGTTTTGATTATTTTTGGGATGAATTTCATATGTCTAAGGAGAAGTGGGAGAGAAAGTGTCTTAAAATCTTCACCCTCGCTTTATTAGGCATTTTAGTGTTTCCACTAGAAGAAAGACGTATTAATACCCATTTGCAATCCGTAGTGATCGCTCTATTTCATAAGGATCAAAACGACAAGGGCATTAATCAAAAGGGCAGGTTCACTCTCATACCCACTATCTTAACAGAAATATATAAGGCTTTAACCAAAGTGAAGGGGGGGGAAAGAGATTTTTTGAGGGCAGTAACCTGATATTGCAGTTATGGATGATGGAGCATTTGCATGCGCCTTCTTTAGTTATACCAGACGTGTTAGATCGTTGTATTCCCAATCGAGTGAAAGCCATGGACTCCAGGTTGTGTTTGAATAAATTCTTGTTACCCGTGGGAGTCGATGCTTGGATTGAATTTCTTGAGTCAAGAACCAGGGATAACATTTTGTGAACTTATCTGTGGCTTCGACCAAAGATAGTATTGTTGGGTTGTCAGACGCAGCTCCCTTTAGTTATGTTAGGGCTCAATTGCAGTAGACCATACAGTCCTTCTAGGGTAATGCGCCAGTTGGGTAGGTTGCAGGACGTGCCACCAGTAGTGGAGCTTCTGAAGGATGTTGAGTACTTCAAGGACCAAGCCTTAGGTGAGAGAAAGTATGAGCAGTTTTGGAAGCATGCAACAAAGCT
>NW_025816183.1:0-1571 GCF_002878395.1 Capsicum annuum | reverse complement strand
TATATGGAAGGAAGTGTAGATCACCAATAGGATAGTTTGAAGTGGGTGAAATTCTTTTGTTCGGACTGGATCTTGTTTATCAATCCATAGAGAAGGTTAAAGTAATTCAGCAACGACTGAAAACATCCCAAAGTCGACACAATTTATATGCGGATAGTAGAAGGAGAGGGCTAGAGTTTTCTATAGGTGATTGGGTATTTTTTAAGGTATCACCAATGAAAGGGGTAGTGAGATTTGGCAAGAAAGGAAAGTTGAGTCCACGTTATATAGGCCCGTATAAGACCACTCTAAGGTTTGGACAAGTTGCATATGAATTAGAGCTACCCCAAGAGCTCTCATCAGTACATCCGGCATTTCATGTGTCAATGCTTCGAAAATGCATCGAAGATCTATCACATATCACTTCTACTGAAGATGTGCAAGTTGCGGAAGATCTTACCTATGAGGAAGTGCCTATTGCTATTCTAGATCGCCAAGTTAAGAAGATGAGAAATAAAGAGATAGCATCTGTGAAAGTACGTTGGAGAAATCATCAAAGGGAAGAGATTACATAGGAAGCTGAGAAATTAATGAAATCTAAGTACCCTCATTTGTTCAAAGATGAATAGGAAGTTCAAGAAACAGAGTTATAACATTAACAAGTAAGTTTTTTATATATATGCATAGTATTTATGTGATGATATGAATATTAATGATGGACTTGAACTTGTTTCGGTTGAATAACTACGCTAAAATTCGAGGACGAATGTCATAAAGGGGGGAAGGATGTAAAACTCCATATTCAAGTACGTGTATTGGCATATTCAAGTACGTGTATTGGACTTATTCATATGGAATTAATTTTTTTATTTTATTTATACCGGATTGCCTGTCGATGGTTCCATGCTAAGGTTATTGAATAAGATTTCCAATGATATAAAGATTTCCAAAAACATATAGGTTTTGAATATAATCGAGCACGTTCGAAACTATAAAACGGTGGCCGAGATATTTGGGAATAGTAAATGTGCAGGAAAATTTCCTGCACACAAACTACTGAGGCCAGCCAAATTTTTGGGTCAATTTTGAATGACCATAACTCCCTTAATATAATGAACTGGGAGAGTTACGACCTATGAAAAGAAAGATCTTTGAGTCTTCTTTCTAATTCAATTGGTTTCAACCAAATACAACATTTGAGTAAGGAGTTATACTCGTTTTACTTCAGCCTATCAAAACAGATTTTTAGGGTCAACTTCAAATAACCATAACTCCTTGTACAGGATGAACTGGGTGGCCTACTTAATATGAAATGAAATCCCTTTGAATTATCCTTCCAAAAATATCAATTTCACCTAAATCCGATACAGGAGCAAAGATTTATGGTCGATCTACTTTAGCTTATCAAAACAGTCCAGCAAAGGACAGATTTGACATTATTTAAATTTTAAAGGCATTTTGGTCATTTCTTATTATATTATGGACAGGAATATGTGTATATATACATGTATATGAGTTCAAAAACTCATTTTCATCATCAATCATTGAGAAAGAACAAACCCTAGCCAAATTTAAAGGTTAAATTTGGCTAG
>NW_025816182.1:0-2374 GCF_002878395.1 Capsicum annuum | reverse complement strand
TTCAAGGTATTCCATTCGTCCAGGATCAACCAAAATGTATCAAGATTTGAAAGATATGTATTGGTGGAATGACATGAAGAAAAGCATTGCAGAATTTGTAGCTGAATGTCCAAATTGTCAAAGAGTTAGTGTTGAGCACCAAAAACTCGGAGGTTATATGCAATGTATTGATCTTCCAAGCTGGAAGTGGGACATGATTAACATGGATTTCGTTATTGGTTTGCCTTGTACATCCTGAAAGTTCGATTCTATATGGGTGATTGTTGATAGGCTTACCAAATCCGCACATTTCCTACCATTTAGGACCACTTACACAGTTGAAGAGTATGCGAAGCTATACAATAAAGATATAGTTCGATTATATGGAGTGCCAATTTCTATTATATCAGATCGGGGAACCCAATTTACCACAAACTTTTGGAAGTTTTTTCAGAGGTGTTTGGGAACACAAGTGAATTTAAGTATAGCTTTTCACCCTCAAACAGATAGACAAGCAGAACGTATCATCCAAACACTTGAAGATATGCTACGAGATTATGTAATAGATTTTAAGGGCAACTGGGATGACCATTTACCTCTTATTGAGTTTGCCTACAATAATATCTATCATTCAAGTATCAAAATTGAACCATATGAAGCTTTATATGGAAGGAAGTGTAGATCACCAATAGGATGGTTCGAAATGGGTGAAACTCTTTTATTCAGACCGGATCTTATTTATCAAGCCATAGAGAAGGTTAAAGTAATTCATCAATGACTGAAAATAGCCCAAAGTCGACACAAGTCATATGCGAATAGTAGAAGAAGAGGGCTAGAGTTTTCTATATGTGATTGGGTATTTTTGAAGGTATCACCAATGAAAGGGGTAGTGAGATTTGGCAAGAAAGGGAAGTTGAGTCCACGTTATATAGGACCGTATAAGATCACTCGAAGATTTGGACAAGTTGCATATGAATTAGAGCTACCCCAAGAGCTCTCATCAGTACATCCGGTATTTCATGTGTCAATGCTTCAAAAGTGCATCGGAGATCCATCACATATCACTTCTACTGAGGATGTGCAAGTTGTGGAAGATATTACCTATGAGGAAGTGCCTATTCCTATTCTAGATCGCCAAGTTAAGAAGATGAGAAATAAAGAGATAGCATCTGTGAAAGTACGTTGGAGAAATCGTCAAAGGGAAGAGACTACATGGGAAGCTGAGGAAGCAATGAAATCTAAGTACCCTCATTTGTTCAAATATGAAGAGGAAGTTCAAGCAATGGAGTTAGAACATTAACAAGTAAGTTTTTTTTATATTGCATAGTATTTATGTGATGCTGTGAATATTAATGATGGACTTGAACTTGTTTTGGTTGAATAACTACGCTAACATTCGAGGACGAATGTCCTAAAGGGGGGAAGGATGTAACACCCCGTATTCAAGTATGTGTATTGGCGTATTCAAGTACGTGTATTGGTTTTAGTTATATGGAATTAATTTTTTTATTTTATTTATACCGGAATTTGCCCGTCGATGGTTCCATGCGAGGGTTATTGAATAAGCGTTCCAACGATATAAAGATTTCCAAAAACGGATAGGTTTCAGATATAATCAAGCACATTCGAAACTATAAAACGGTGGTCGGGATATTTGGGAATAGTAAATGTGCAGGAAAATTTCCTGCACACAAACTATTGAGGCCAGTCGAATTTCTGGGTCAACTTCAAATGATCATAACACTCTTAATATAGTGAAATGGGAGAGCTGCAACCTATTAAAATAAAGATCTTTGAGTCTTATTTCCAATGCAATTGGTTTCATCCAAATCCAACGTCTGAGTAAGGAGTTATACCCGTTTTACTTCAGCCTATCAAAATAGATTTTTAAGGTCAACTTCAAATGACCATAACTCCTTGTACAGGACAAACTGGGTGGCCTACTTTATATGAAATTAAAGACCTTTGAATTATCCTTCCAACGATACCAATTTCACCCAAATCCTATATCGGATCAAAGAGTTATGGTCGATCTACTTTAGCTTATCAAAACAGTCCACCAAAGGACAAATTTGACATTATTTAAATTTTAAAGGCATTTTGGTCATTTTCTATTATATTATGGACGGGAATATGTGTATATATACATGTATATGAGTTCAAAACTCATTTTCATCATCAATCATTGAGGAAGAACAAACCCTAGCCAAATTTGACCTTTAAATTACTTTTGATTCAACCGTAGAAATTCCAAAGTAATCCGATAACTTGGTTTGTCATCTCGAGAGCTTCAAACGACACCTATTATTTGTGCAAACAGGATTGCATAATCAAGAGGTGAATTCTAAGGTATGAATATTGTTTGCCTTTGTTCTTTTCCATATGTATATGTGTG
>NW_025816181.1:0-1267 GCF_002878395.1 Capsicum annuum | reverse complement strand
TTAAGGCTTACTACTTAACCACTAGTTTGGTGAATTCAAATAATTGAATTGTGACGTTTGGTTGCTAATACTAGATTGCTATATATGTTAACTGTAGATAAGTAATCCGAAAAGACGGGAAGTCCATTTAGGACTAGTATTGAAGGTTGACAGTCAGGTATGTAAAGCATACTCTATACAATATCTTTGGTGAACAATTGTTCTATTAAGAAATTTTCTAAAGTTACTCAATAACATGTGATATATAATGGTTTTGTATGATGTCCTACGTTACCAATGAACTTGTTTCCACCCTACAAGATGTCAAGACATTCCAATACTTACTTGTTTTCCAAATCTTACATATTTATTGCACTAATGAATGCCAGAAGGTATCTGGTTACTCAAACAAGATCCATGCGCTATTAATGACTCCAAAACGTTTCATTGATATACTAATAAGTTCCTACTTCATTGTTATGGCATTGATGATTCCAAAACACTTCATTGATGTGCCAATGAGTTCTTACTTCATCGTTATTGCATTGATGGTCTATTTATATGTCTCTTATTGATGTATCATTGTTTCAAAGTATCAAAAATGCGGTGGCGATCGAAATAACAATCTCAAAAATTAATTGAACTAAGTGATGGAAGTTCTCTCTTATCGGGTGGTATCCCAGGGAAATAAGCCTATCATGGGTTGATCCCTATTTATGTGTTTACGGGTGGTATCCCAAGGGCATAAGCCTATCATGGGTCGATCCCAATTGATATGTACTGGAGGCAGCCTAATGGTCACAGTACAGTACAGTAATGATTACAAAGATGATAAGAACGAAGGTAAAGTGATTGAATAAATACAATGTACAGGTTGTCACAAGTTCTAGTAAGTGTGGTCCACTCCTATTACGATTTATTCAGTTGTTTCTAATTTTTATTGAGCTCCTATATCATATGTGATTATCTACAGCTTTACATACTTAGTACATATTTTTTACTAACGTCCCCCATGGGGGACCTGCATTTCATGCTGCAGGCACAGGTACCTCAACTCATACACCCCACAAGTAGGAGTCATGATATCTAGCTGCTTTTGGTGAGCTCCAGTTTGCTTCGGGGCTTTCCGTGTCATATCCAGTCACTTTTGGTATTGTATAGAAGTTAGTTATATGGCGGGGTGTGTCCCGACCTTAGTTAAACTCTGTGTATTGTCTAGAGGCTTTGTAGACCTAATGTATAGTCAAGGTGGTGTTTTGTTAATAGACGTGATGGATCCAATGGCCAA
>NW_025816180.1:0-1032 GCF_002878395.1 Capsicum annuum | reverse complement strand
TTGTTGTTGAGTCATGATTGCACTTGTTACAAGGTTCTAGTTATAGTTCCCATTTATTAGTAAGGTTAATGAAAATGTACAAATTGTCTTACAATAATTGTTGGGATTAAGCAAGTAAGAGTTATGATGTATGATTGATCAAATTAAATGTGAAAGGTATAAAAAAAATATCAATGGTATATATTGATGTAACACCCCATATTCAAGTACGTGTATTGGCGTATTCAAGTACGTGTATTGGTCTTATTTATATGGAATTAATTTTTTTATTTTATTTATACAGGAATTTGCTTGTTGATGGTTCCATGCGAAGGTTATTGAATAAGCTTTCCAACGATATAAAGATTTCCAAAAATGAATAGGTTTCGGATATAATCGAGCATGTTCGAAACTATAAAACGGTGGCCGGGATATTTGGGAATAGTAAATGTGAAGGAAAATTTCCTTCACACAAACAACTGAGGCCAGCCGAATTTTTGGGTCAACTTCGAATGATCATAACTCCCTTAATATAATGAACTGGGAGAGTTGCGACCTATGAAAAGAAAGATCTTTGATTCTTCTTTCCAATGCAATTGGTTTCATCCAAATCCAACATCTAAGTAAGGAGTTATACTCATTTTACTTCAGCCTATCAAAACAGATTTTTAGGATCAACTTTAAACGACCATAACTCCTTGTATAGGATGAACTGGGTTGCTTACTTTATATGAAATGAAAGACCTTTAAATTATCCTTCCAATGATACCAATTTCACCCAAATCTGATATTGGAGCAAAGAGTTATGGTCGATCTGCTTTAGCTTATCAAAACAGTCTACCAAAGGACAGATTTGACATTATTTAAATTTTAAAGGCATTTTGGTCATTTCCTATTATATTATGGACGGGATTATGTGTATATATACATGTATATGAGTTCAAAAACTCATTTTCATCATCAATCATTGAGAAAGAACAAACCCTAGCCAAATTTGACCTTTAAATTACTTTTGATTCAATCGTAGAAATTCCAAAGTAATCTGATAACTGC
>NW_025816179.1:0-2394 GCF_002878395.1 Capsicum annuum | reverse complement strand
GGATGTAACCTCGGAGGTGTACGAGTTGAAGTGTTAAAAAGGGCTCCAAACCGCCCCTAAAAGCACTCCATGGGTACCTATTTGCCTACTTGGTCATTAAAGGGCCTTTTTGTCATTTTATCTTTTTATTTGTAAAGTACTATAAATAGAACAATATAGGGTTTTAGTTCATTAGTTTTTGTTGAATATTGTTGAAAGAACACATCTCTTGAGAGAGAGGGTCTATAGGCCTAAACTAGGACATGAACAAGTGTGGATTCACTTGTGATTGTGTATTGCTTGGAAACGTTGGTGCTTGAGCGGTGGAATCCCTCTTGTGTCACGTAAGAGTGTGATGTTGCTATTGTAAGTCTTAGGGGTCCTTAGATTTAATACATCTTTGGGTTATTAACCTTGTAATAGTGTATGTCTCACTTCCTATCTTTACATATCATGTACTAGTTGTGTAGTCTAGTGAACCGTTTGGTTCTTGTTGTTCTTGTAATCTTGTAACCGTTGGATTGTTGTTATTGTAGTGTTGTTCCTCTTGTTATTGTTGTTTATCTCTTCTTGTTGTTAGTGCTTTTGGTGTCATTTACACCTTATTTCTTGATGTTGTTGGAACCGAGATTTGGTGTTTGTTGAGCTCTCGGGTTACCCTTTGTTTGTGGATTATTTTTGGCTTGTTTTTGATACGTACCAAATTTGTATCGTATCATTGGTATCAAAGCTTATGGTTGATTTTGTTCCAACAAAATCAACTTGGGCTTGCTAGAAAATTAAAAAATAAAAAGAGAAAGAAGTGTTCTTGTTCTTGTTTTTGTTCTTGTTCATGGCCGAGAAACTTGTAGTGTTCTTGTTGTAGTCTTGGCCGAAATTTGCGGAGTCTAGGCCTAGGATTTCTTTGTTGTTATTGTTGTTTCTTGATTCACTAACATTAAAGGTATCTAGATCTATATTTGAGCTTAAAAACTTGTTAAAGTTGTGTTGTGAACAAAGACCTAGACTGAAATTTGTGGACTTGTTGTGGAGGTTGGAGTGCGCGTTGAAGGTGTTGTTATTGTTGTTCTTGAAAAGTTGTTGTATTCTTGTTGTTCTTCATCACTTCTCTTATCTTGACCAACTTAAAGTAGTTAATAGATCTAGAAAAGGTGAAGACAAAGTTGGAAAACTTGTTGGTGAAAGGTCTAGCTCACATCACTCTTGACTTGACAACAACTTTTTCAACCACTTTCTTTGTTTCTAGGAGCCTTGTTTTGTGGAAATTAGTACAAGTCTAATCTCACCTTTTTGAGTTGAATTTGAAAAGAGTTACAAGGCTTGTGTTTTTCCCTCCAAATACTAATTGTTTTTCATTCCAAAAGTATAAGGACTAAAAATTTCAAGAATGGTGATTAAAACTTGTGTGGCCCCGTGACCAATTAGGGGGTGACACATCACCAATTATTATTCACACGATAAATTTTAAGCTCAAATTTGATTTTCTAGTTTCATTTTGTTGTTTCTTTTGTTGATTCCAATACTAACTTACAAGCTAGTAACCACTTACTAGATTGTGAGTTGGTTTGAAACCGTTCTTTGTGTATACGTCCTTGTGTATTTTTTTTCTATTTTGGAGTCGTTGTAAACATTGGAATTCACCTCTCAACACCTCACGGAGTACAAACAAGCATACAACAATTGTGAGATTAAGTATGAGGAATCTGAGAACAAAGAAATAAAGAGAGAGTGTGAGGACCTTTCTTTTACAACTAACCCGTTTGTTGTTTTGTAATGAAACTTCTTGGCTAAACTCAATTGAGCCGGATGAGATTGAAGGCAAATCTTAAGGTGGAGAGGAAGCCAAGGTGCAAAATGAAGACGTTGGTCGAGACTTGAAATTGTTGTGTTCTCAATTTCTTCTTATTTTGTAGATTGTTTTGGAGCCATTTTCATTTGGCTAGTGCCATGAATTTGAGGTCAAATTCCTCTCAAGATGGAGAGGATGATACAAGCACGATCATGAAGATGAACGTTTTTGAGTATTTTGGATGTAACCTCGGAGGTGTACGAGTTGAAGTGTTAAAAAGGGCTCCAAACCGACCCTAAAAGCAGTCCATGGGTGCTTATTTGCCTACTTGGTCATTCAAGGGTCTTTTTGTCATTTTATCTTTTTATTTGTAAAGTACTATAAATAGAACAATATAGGGTTTTAGTTCATTAGTTTTTGTTGGATATTGTTGAAAGAACACATCTCTTGAGAGAGAGGGTCTCTAGACCTAAACTAGGACATGAACAAGTGTGGATTCATTTGTGATTGTGTATTGCTTGGAAACGTTGGTGTTTGAGCGGTGGAATCCCTCTTGTGTTACGTAAGAGTGTGATGTTGCTATTGTAAGTCTTAGGGGTCCTTAGATTTAATACATCTTTGGGTTA
>NW_025816178.1:0-1160 GCF_002878395.1 Capsicum annuum | reverse complement strand
CCAAAGAAAATCCTAATAGAGCATAGGATGCCTTCTGCTTCTCATCAAATACTTCTCTCTATTTCTTCAGGTCACTTTTCTTCTTCAGATAGTCCAAGGTCAATTGAAATATCTCTTTCCCACATGGATAATACTCAAAGAAACTCAAAGAATCGACCATTCGAATCAATTTCGTGTCGACAACCTTCGTCGAATCTTTTGCAAGTAACATGGTATGCAATAACCATAGTAAACAACACTTAATCTTCTGGTCCTTATTCAGATTATTCCCTGTGATCAAGTGTAACAAGTTGGCCGCCGTAATGTCTTTATTTTTGGTCACCTTAACGCAAAAATGCTCCCCCTTGTCTAACACCTTCTTCATTTTTTATTCACTAGGGTATGATGAGCAGTTCATCCCGTGATTAAACAAAATTCTTTTAAGTCAAAACAAACAGGCTTGTTGTTAACGCAACACCACATCTCATGACGCAGCTTATCGCTCTTGACGCGCCGTAACGATAAATAATGGACCAACTTCCCATTGAACTTACGATGTTTCGACAGGTTTCTCAGGTGTCCAAAACAGAACTGCTTGAATCTTTTCTTCACTCTTGGTCAATAAGTTAAATTCTCGATTAGCAACCATTCTTGATCTGACCGATATCTTTGCCGGGAAAGATCCAACCTCATCTATTATCGTTCGAAGGTCATACTGCTCCACGAAAATAAATCTTGACAAACATGGCACGGACAAGGGATCATTATCCTTATCATCACTGTTTCTCCCACTTCCCTTGCTCTCTTCACTGTCATCACTAACACTGCACTCGGGAAGGACATCTTCACTAGACTTGGCGTAGTCGCTTATCTCCTTTAACTCCGGATCTGATTTGGTCACTTCCTCATTAATTTTATTTCTTTTTGAGACATTTTCAACTGCCTCGACTTTTTTATTTCTACTGCTACCAGGAGAATAAGAACCAATACCGGCTTTGCTTTTAGGATTGATGGTTTTTATACCTATTTTCAACATAATCTACACCTGTAGAACAAATCTCCCATTTTCAATTCATAGACCACAAGTCTATCAATAGAAATAAGTCAATGCTTAAATGAATCCCCCTTCCTCCTAAAAAAACCAAAGAAACACCCCACCAAAATCCAATATGCAGTATCAA
>NW_025816177.1:0-1173 GCF_002878395.1 Capsicum annuum | reverse complement strand
AATTCGTCTTATATAGACAAGAGAAATAATGATTATACATCTGGAGTATACACTTGTAAGGCTATGATTTAGCCTTTTCTTTTGAAAAGTAGATTCCCTTAGCTTTTCTTGAAAGCTGTCCTCTTTCTATAAAGAAATGCTTTTTCTTTTTGAAAAGCAGATGAAAGATGTCTTGAGTGGAATGCTTTTTCTTTTGAAAAGTAGATTCCTTTGGCTTTTTGTAAAGCTGATTGATTGCCTTTTAGAAAAGTATCTGGTCCTACGGATTCCTACCAGGAATAGTAGAATGCCTCTTCAAAAAATAATTCCGGTTCTTTGAACCTCTATCTTTTGAAGGGGTCGTTTCTTTATTCTTAATAGGGGTCCATATAGGCCCTAGCTATCCCTTTGGGATTTAGCATATCCCCATTATTGTCGCTGCTTCCTGTGGATGAAGCTTCTTCCAGAAGCTGTAGTACTTCTTCTTCGTTGGTTTCTTGACTTTCCATAACTTGCAAAGCCTTTTTTAATTTCTCTTTGAGTGCCTTTTTACTCTGTGAGACATTGGTTGAAGATGCTATGGTTTTGCCTTTATCAGGAGTTTTTGGAGCTGTTGGCTTGGGGGTCCAACCTTTAACTTTTATTTGTTTAGATAAATATTTAATTCTATCTTGTTCTCCTTTGGCGAAATTCCAGGAGATGATATAAGAAACTCGCTTCTTAATGAAGAACTTGCACATTTGGATGTGCTCTGGAAGGGTTACACATCCTTCTTTTGAACAAATCTCTGTAAAGCAGTTAAGGTATTGTTGAGGAAGGATTTCTTTAATCCCTCCAAAATATACTCACCATTCGTAAAACCATCTTGGTATAATAGCTTCTACCATAGCAGGACAGTATTTAACAAACCAAGTGTGCCCTGGTCTAACATAGAGAAAATTGAACCAAGCAGACTTGTAGTCGTACCAATTGTAAGTTTGGGGCCTATGTGGCATAGATAAGGCAATAGGGGTATGCAGGTGATCTGCAAACTAGTTAAACGGGGTTAATACCCTCATAATGTTGAACCTAGAATAATCGATATATTCAGGATTCCTTTCATTCATAGTATGCTCAACTTCGATAGAATCTGTATCTACCAAGATGGCTTCATAATATCTTCTGGTTTTAAGTGGACTCTCTATATCCACAAAA
>NW_025816176.1:0-1308 GCF_002878395.1 Capsicum annuum | reverse complement strand
TAGGTCATTTAAAAGTTGAATAATTTCTAAAGAATTATTTATGGCAACAGTAGACTCAGAGGTCTTAATATTATGTTTTTTGAAAAAACTAAATTTTTCGATTTGATAAATCGTGTTAAAAGACTCTTCTGGAATACTCCAGTTCTGAAGATTATTTTCGATAGTAGCAATCGGAGTTGCTTTAGAGGATAAGTTGATAGTATTTTTGTATGAATGTTGGGATTCATATTAGAAAATACTGTCTAGAGACTGACTGGGAAAGCAAACAATTTTCACCTAAGAAAGCATAAAACAATTATCAACTATGATACAACCTGTTATAAATTAAAACAATACATCGAAGGCTTATGGGATCTACCTTAGTCTTAATGGCTTTATAACAGACTTATCTTAAGTGTTATCTTAGTGACGGGACTACCAATTAGGGTCGAATGCTTACCTTAGCTGAGACCACACTTTTCAGGCTGACCAACGTCTAGGACCGGAGATTAATCGGTTCCTTCAAACACTTTAGAGAAGATGAATACCCCATACTAAAAGAAAACCCCATTATAAGACATGATATATTAAGTTAATTTATTAAAAGTATAATCATAGATGAATAAAGGCAAATGCTTCTTATATGAAAATAGTTTAGTTATCCCATGCTCTAGACAGATTATGTACTTAGCTGCTCATGCTGAGTACACAATCTGCCAACATGGCTTTGATACCAGAAAACGGATCGTAAGTATAATCTTCTAAAAACAATGTATAAAATAAAAGAAAGGATTAAACAACTTACAAGTTTATTAAAACTTCAATGAAAACATTACAAAATAGCTTACAAGAGATTGAGCAATAGAGAATTTTCTAGAGTGGGTAAATTATCTGATGCCTTCTCCTAGATTACAAGCTGCCTTATATAGACAGGAAAGAACTAGATTATACATCTGGTGTGTACATTTGTAAGGCTTGGATTTAATCTCTAAAAGTAGATTCTTCTTTTCTTGAGTGGACATGCCTTTTTGAAAAGCTGTTTAGAGAACCCTCTGTCAGGGCAGTGTCTTTTCTCTTTTGGAAAAGCATTGGATTCCTTTAGCCTTTAAAAAAGCTGATTAGCGGGCCTTCTGTCAGGATAGTGTCTTTTCTCCTTTGGAAAAGCAAGTAGCTTTTGGATTCTTATTATGAATAGTAAATTGCCCTTTCAAGAGTAATTCCAGTTCTTTGAACCTCTACCTTTAAAGGGGCATTTCCCTATTCTTAATAGGGGTCCAAATAGGCCATAGCTATTCCTTTAGGGTTGAGCATATCGCCATTATTGTCACT
>NW_025816175.1:0-1888 GCF_002878395.1 Capsicum annuum | reverse complement strand
CCCTGTTGGTAGTCCCGTCACTAAGATAACACTTAGGATAAGTCTGTTATAAAGCCATTAAGACTAGATTAGATCCCATAAGCCTTCGATATATTGTTTTAATTCATTTTAAGTTGTATCATAGTTGATAATTGTTTATTCTTTCTTTTAGGAAAATCTTTACTTTCCCAGTCTGTCTCTAGACAGTATTTTCAAATATGAATCCCAACATTCATACAAAAAATACTATCAACCTTTCTTCTAAAGCAACTCAGATTGCTATTATTGAAAATAATCTTCAAAACTGGAGTATTCCAGAAGAATCATTTAGCACTATTTATCAAATCGGAAAATTTAGTTTTTTCAAAAAACATAATATTAAGACCTCCGAGTCTACTGTTGCCATCAATAATTCTTTAGAAATTATACAAATTTTAAATGACCTAGATATAAACCAATTTAAAAGTCAGTTTCATTATCTGTATATCGGACTTGTTCAGGTGGCCATCAAGCCACTTTTTAGACAGGGCCTAGACATCCCTGTCTGTGCTATACTAAGATATGCTCGTCTATTAAATTTTGATGATTCACTCTTAGGAGTCATCCAAAGTAACCTAGCCGACGGCCCGGTATACTTTAATTGTTACCCTAATTTCTCAGTGGACATTAATGATCCTAAAATCATGGATGTTTTAACCCTTAATGTTAAAACAAAAAACACGAACAGTAAGGATAATACCAGAGAAATTGCGATAATATACAGAGTATACTATCGACTGATGGGTACAACTCTAGCGCCCCAAGCTAGATTCACAAGTCCTAGGGGCGTCACCACTCTTATGGAGGCCAATAAAGACAGATCCAATGTCTTTGTCCCTAAACCCTTAATTTGGGAAGAGGTCATCCACAATAATGAATGGCACTTTGATGCTATTACTCAACCCATTCGTTCTTATCCCGAAAAGTCTCAAATACAACGAGTGATTCAGCATCCTAATGGCTTGATTGATTTGAAATTCCTCAGCTTCGACACCCCTCGAAACACTTCGTTTCGCAGATCGGTCTCGCACAGAGCTTCCACCTCAAAAACCCAGGAGGGAAGTGATGAAAATGATAATAACAATGACAATGGAAAAGTATGATGAGTCGACTTCTCTGGTCCTGTCCCAAAAGTTTATTATCAGCAATCCACTAGAGTGCATGAGTCCTTAGATCCGGAAAATCATTACGACCCAGGCAGTCCTACAGCCTCAGATATGGAACCTCCCCCTTCCATATCCCGTCAGAAAATTAGGACTAACCCTAGCCTACTCGTCATCAAATCTGATGAAGAGTATACACCTGACCTTAAAGCTCTCGAGGCCCGATGGTACCTACCCAAAGACGCTCTAAAAAGGAAATGGTACACCAGTACCTATTCTAAAGAGCAGCAAAAGGAGTTTGGTCGGCTATGGTTAGCTGATATGAAAAGACTCTGATGTGACATAGAGTTTTTCCGATGGTTTGAATTCACCGGAAGAATGGAAAACCAGAATGAATCCCTTAATGTTATTATTAACAAATGGTATACTCAGAGTAACAAGATAATTGAATCCGTTACTCCTCCTCTTGAAGGGATAAAAACTCCTCATTCCAATGAAGTCCTCAACGCTTCTCCATTCAAGAAAAAGCATGATAGGCCTCTATCCACCCCTATCAATAGGGACCTCGACCGGATAGTTGAACAAAACAACTATACTAATCAGGTCCTTCACACTATCTCCCAGCAAATAGGAGATACTAAAAATTCTATACTCCCTTTTACTCCCCCCGCTCCTGAAAAAGGAACTTCAAGTCCTAATCCTATAACCAACCCCATCTTTAAGATTCCTGAATTCCAAAAGGAGAAATTCCCAAATCTCAGTGATGA
>NW_025816174.1:0-1191 GCF_002878395.1 Capsicum annuum | reverse complement strand
ATAAGCAAGCTGATGCCCTAGCTGCTTTGGCCTCAACTCTAACTTTTCCAAATCAGACATGAGTTACTATCCTCCAAGAATGGGTAGTACCACCATCAAATGAGGATGAGGACATACAAGGTAAGGTTGAATATCTCGTTGCCATTTTTGAAGCTGTAAAGGGAGATTGGAGACAACCTATCATCGACTACTTGTGTTATGGGATACTTCCAGAAGATCCAAGGAAAAAGAATGACATTTGTCATCGTGCACCTTGCTTCCTTTACTACAAAGACACACTGTACCAAAGATTATTTGAAGGAGTAATCTTACGGTTTTTGGCAGAGAAAGAAGCAATTCAAGTCTTGGAAGAAGCATGCTCGGGAGTTTGTGGATCATATCAGTCTGGGCCAAAGATCAATTTTCACATTAAAAGGATGGGATATTATTGGCCAAAGATGGTGGAAGATTGTTTGGACTATGCTAGAAGATGCAAAGCTTGCCAATTCCATGCAAATTTCATACATCAACCTCCAGAGGTACTACATTCAACTGTAGCATCTTGGCCATTCAATGCTTGGGGAATGTATGTTGTTGGTCCACTACCAACATCTTCTGGTGGACACTTATACATCTTGGCCACGATAGATTACTTCTCGAAATGGGCTGAAGCTGTTGCTCTCAAGGAAGTAAAGAAAGAAAATGTTGCAAACTTCATCCGAGTGAATATATTCTACCGCTTTGGAATTCCTCAGTACATAATAACTGACAATGGAAAGCCATTTGATAATAAGCTAATGAACAAAATCTACGATCTCTTTGGTTTTAAGCAGCGCAAGCCTTTTATGTACCATGTTACTGCCAATGGTCTAGCCGAAGCGTTCAATAAGACTTTATGCAATTTGCTAAAGAAAGTCTTCTCCAAATCTAAACGAGACTGGCATGAGAGAATGGAAGAAGCTTTATGGGCGTATAGGACAACTTACCGTACACCGACGCAAGCAACTCCATACTCACTAGCTTTTGAAGTTGAAGCTGTCCTGCCACTTAAGTGTCAAATACCTTCTTTAAGATTGGCTATTCACGAAGGGCTCACCGATGAAGAAAATGTTAAGTTGTATCTTGCAGAGTTAGAAGCTCTTAATGAGAAGAGGTTGGAGGCTCAAAAAAATCTTGATGTTACCAGGACCGACTATCTCATTCTTTCAACAA
>NW_025816173.1:0-1588 GCF_002878395.1 Capsicum annuum | reverse complement strand
CATACACCAATAAATATGGAGTTGCCCCTGTTGAAGTGCGAACAGTGGTGCAATAACCTATATACAAATGGCAAATTTTTATGCCACTGTCTAGACCTTGGTATCATTTTTCGCAATATCTTTTTTATATTCTTATTGGCGGCTTCTACAGCACCATTGGCCTTTGGGCGATATGGAGTAGAATTTTGATGCACGATCTTAAACTGTTGTCATACTTCTTGCATCAAATGACTATTGATATTGGCAGCATTGTCTATAATGATTATCTTAGGAATTCCAAATCTACAAATGATATTGGCATGAACAAAATCTACCACAGCCTTCTTTGTCACTGACTTGAAAGTTACTGCTTCTACCCACTTTGTGAAGTAGTCAATGGCTACGAAAATGAATCGATGCCCATTTGATGCCTTCGGCTCAATCGTTCCAATCACATCTATTCCCCAAGCCACGAACGGCCATGGAGCGGCCATTGCATGCAACTCAACATGAGGAGATCGTATCAGATCACCGTGTACCTGACATTGATTACACTTTCGAACAAATTGAATAGAATCCCTTTCCATAGTAAGCCAGTAATAACCTGCTCGAAGAATCTTCTTTGACAAGACATAAACGTTCATATGCAACCCGCATACTCCAGAGTGTATTTCAACCATGATTACCGAGGCTTCTCTTGCATCTACACACCTCAAAAGTCCGAGATCTGGGGTTCTCTTATACAAGATTACCCCACTTAAGAAAAATCCATTAGCCAAACGCCTAATAGTCCTCTTTTGATCGTTGGTGGCATATGCTGGGTATTCTCCTGACTGAATGTACCGTTTGATATCCAAGAACCAGGGTTCTCCATCGAGCTCTTCTTCAACCACATTACCGTAAGCATGCTGATCATGACTCTGTATATGCACTGGATTGATGTAAGCTTTGTGAGGATGTTGGAGCATTGAAGACAGAGTGGCTAAAGCATCAACAATTTCATTACGAATCCTTGGAATATGCCTAAATTTTACTAACACAAACCGTTGACATAGCTCCTGCAAGCATTGTTGATACGATATGAGTTTCAAATCTCGCGTCTCCCAATCGCCTTGAATTTGATGGATGAGAAAATCCGAATCCCCCAACACCAATAATACAGGCTTCATACTCTGCCATATTGTTAGTACAGTAGAATCGAAGTTGTACTATTACTGGGAAATGTTGTCCCGATTCAGAGATAAGAACCGCACCTATTCCAACTCTTTTCATATTGACAGCTCCATCAAAAAACAACCTTCAACCTAGATCAGCATATATAACGACTTGATCGACACACGACACTTCTTCGTCAGGAAAATATATCTTTAATGGCTTGTACTCTTCATCGATGGGATTCTCAGCAAGATGATCTACCAAGTCTTGGGCTTTCATGGCGGTTTGAGTCACATATACAATGTCGAACTCGGTATGCAATATTTTCCACTTTTCCAATCGACCCGTCGGCATAGGCTTCTGAAAGATATACTTCAAAGAATCCATGCGGGAGATGAGATAAGTACTATAGGATGAGAGATAATGCTTCAACTTTTGTGCTACCCAAGTTAGG
>NW_025816172.1:0-1030 GCF_002878395.1 Capsicum annuum | reverse complement strand
CCATTGGCCTTTGGGCGATATGGAGTAGAATTTCGATGTGCAATCTTAAACTGTTGACATACTTCTTGCATCAAATGACTATTGAGATTGGCAGCATTGTCTGTAATGATCATCTTAGGAATTCCAAATCTACAAATGATATTGGCATGAACAAAGTCTACCACCGCCTTCTTTGTTACTGACTTGAAAGTTACTGCTTCTACCCATTTTGTGAAGTAGTCAATGGCTACCAAAATGAATCTATGTCCATTTGATGCCTTCGGCTCAATCGGTCTAATCACATCCATTCCCCAAGCCACGAACGGCCATAGAGTGTCCATTGCATGCAACTTAACAGGAGGAGAATGTATCAGATCACCGTGTACCTGACATTGATGACACTTTCGAACAAATTAAATAGAATCCCTTTCCATAGTAAGCCAGTAATAACCTGCTTGAAGAATCTTCTTTGACAAGACATGACCGTTCATGTGTGACCCGCATACTCCAGAGTGTATTTTAACCATGATTGCCAAGGCTTCTCTTGCATCTACACACCTTAAAAGTCCCAGATCTGGGGTCCTCTTATACAAGATTCCCCCACTTAAGAAAAATCCACTAGCCAAACGCCTAATAGTCCTCTTTTGATCGTTGGTGGCATATGATGGGTATTCTCCTAACTGAATGTACCGCTTGATATCCAAGAACCAAGGTTCTCCATCGAGCTCTTCTTCAACCGCATTACAGTAAGCATGCTGATCACGACTCGTATATGCACTGGATCAATGTAGGCTTTGTCAGGATGTTAGAGCATTGAAGATAGAGTGGCTAAAGCATCAACAATTTCATTACGAATCCTTGGAATATGCCTAAATTTTACTAACACAAACCATTGACATAGCTCCTGCAAGCATTGTTGATACGGGATGAGCTTCAAATCTCGCATCTCCCAATCGCCTTAAATTTGATGGACGAGCAAATCCAAATCTCCCAACACCAATAATTCTTGGACTCCCATATCAACAGCTAACCTCAAACCAAGAATGCAGGC
>NW_025816171.1:0-1036 GCF_002878395.1 Capsicum annuum | reverse complement strand
ATATTATTTATTTAAATATTAAATTAAAGATGAAACAATACTAATAATAAAAAAATTATAGTTTTAATAAAACATTATTAAATTAATGTTATTAAGGATAGTAGTAGTAGTATATTAAATTAACGTTATCAAGTTAATGTAATTAAAATGTTATTAAATTAACGTTATTAAAACGTTATTAAATTAACGAGGGGCGGACCTTCATGGTTGCCATGGGGTTTACCCGAACCCCCTCGGTAAAAAAATTACGTTGTATATATATAAGATAAAAAATATATATTTATATACGTATATTGATGTTGAACCACATGAAACAAGGTACTTAGATAGCCCAGTGGTGTTATTTGCTCTTCTTGGGCGATTCCTTCAGCCTACTGTGCGGGTTCAAACCCTGGTAGTAGCTATTTTTTTTAATTTAAAAAAAAGTAAGTGCTGCTGCTATAGAAATAAATAAAATAACAATAATTTTTTAAAATTAAAAAAAGTTAGGTGCTGCTACTATAGAAATATATATATATAAAATAATAATAATAATAATAATAAAAAAAAAACGACGTCGTTTCAACACAAAAAACAAAATTTTGACAGTGCACAAATATGATCTTTAACTATTCAAAACTGCACAAATATGACCTCTTTCCAAGTCAGCCCTTTTAACGACGTGACACCGTGTGATTAGATTACCTTTCCACGTAGGCGCGAGTGATACTCACTCATGAGGTTGCAAAATCGGAGGTCATATTTGTTCAGGTTTTAAATAGTTAAAGGTTCTATTTGTGTACTATCAAAATTTAAGGTTAAAGTTATAATTTGGTGTCAAGTTTAGAGTCATTTTTACGTATTAACTCATAATTTAAAGTATCCCATTTTTTAACATAAAAGAACATCATAAAAAATCATGACATTAATAACCAATCAAATATGACACATTTTTTTTTCATTGGCGGATGAAATTGATCTCAACAAAAGTGATATGACACATTTTATAGGCAATGAAATGGTACTTGATTCATTGTCTCATTTTCTTTTTTAGTTT
>NW_025816170.1:0-2274 GCF_002878395.1 Capsicum annuum | reverse complement strand
CCATGCTTAGAAAGCATATTAGCGATGCTGTGGTAGTGGATTCCTCTATGAGTGCTGACATTCAAGAAAATCTTTCTTTTGATGAGATTCCTGTTGAGATTCTTGATTTCAGTGTCTGAAGACTAAGGAACAAAGAAGTTTCCTTGTTCAAGGTGTTGTGGCGAAACCAATCTGTTGAGGGTGCAACTTGGGAAGCTGAGGTAGATATGCGATCCAAGTACCCGCACCTATTTTCCGCGAACTCCGATCAAGCCGAAGGTGCCGTTCTTTCCTAAATCATGCACTTTTGATAAAAGTTGCAGCAATTGAGCTGTCATTTATTATGTGTTCAGCTAATGTTTCTTGAATTTATGCATTCTATGTTGCATTCGGAGTGAGAAATAATGTGGTGATGAGTCTAACGAATGGTTTCAGCTGTATGCTCTATTCCCTATCTAATCTTGGCATATCTAGCGTCATTCGAGGATGAATGTTTCCAAGGGGGGATGATGTAATACCCCAGGAAATTTTTCGTTGAAATTTTGTGCGTAAATGTGATGGGTTCTATCTTCTAGAATGAATTATAAATTTTCCATGTGGAATGTCTTAGATTATGACACACCATTGCGTAGAGTATCAAATAAGATTTCCAACGATATGGGGATCATCCAAAACGGACACCCGAGCGACGAGTTATGAACATTCCGATCGAACTGGGAATAGTAGTGAACAGTAAAACGTGTAGGAAAAAGTACTGAGGCCGGACGTATTTTTCCTCCAACTTTAAATGATCATAACTCCTTGTACATAATTATCTAGGTGATCTACTATATATCAACAGAAAGCTCTACGAGTCCTCTTTCCAATGAAACTCTTTTCATCCAATTTGTCTATCGGAGTAAAAAGTTATGGTCGATCTACTTCAGCCTATCAAAAGCAAATTTTTGGGTCAACTTCAAACGATCATAACTCCTCGTACACAATGATCTGGGTGAGATACTATATATTAGCGGAAAGATATGAGAGTCCTCTTTCTAATGAAATTAGTTTCATCCAATTTTAATATCACGGTAAAAGGTTATGGTTGATCTACTTCAGACTATCAAAACAGTCTACCAAAGGACATATTCGAGAATTATTTGATTTTTAGGGGCGTCTTGGTCATTCCCCTCACCCAAAATCCATCCAAACCCTATATTAAAGCCCATTAGAAGCATTATATGTTATATTTCATAAAATTCCCTAAAAAAAACCATAAGTTCCTACATCCAACTTCAAGAACCTCCAAAGTTCACCATTAATCCTGCAAATTTATTCAAGATTCCAAGTTCCTAGTTCAAGAACTCCAAGAACCATTATTCAAAGGCACGATTAACATCTCAACAACAAGTATCGACCTAAAGTTCATCATTCAAGGTATGTGGGGTTTTTCAATAAGAACTCTCTTTCGTTCTTGTGCCCAAAAGTAATTTTCTTTACAAACGCATGATTTTTATTTGATCTTTATGAATTTGAAGCACGGACCCACATCTTATGATGATTATTATGAAATCTTGATATTTATGATTTTGAAAGATGAATTTACATGTGTGGATATATAAAAAATAAATCTTGAACGATATTTATCATGATTTTGATATTTGGGTCATGAATCCCCATTGGAAATTGTGTTTTTTTTGAGAAAGTGTGTGTTATAAGCACATTGATGTTGAATATTTAGAATATTTGGAATGATTTGACCTTTTGGTCTTAATGGAGTTGTTTTGAACTCGAGTGTGAAAGAAATCCACAGCGTGGTTGATTTTGATAGATGGGAAGCTTGATGGCTACCGATGTATATTTATATATTGCTGAAATTGTTTTGTTATGGATATTTTTTGAAATAATCTGAGCTAAGTCTGGGAAAAATCTTTAGCACCAAGTGGGATGTATAAAACGACCTTACTTCCCTAGAACTACGTACCCCCGTAGGAGTGAGCCTGAGGCTGATTTATATAGTGATCACTACTTTGTGTGAATTTGATATCGATAGTCCTACTCCGATGGCAAGGATAGGATGGCTCTCCCCAAAGTGGGTCGTGCGTTGGACTCCATGTAGCTCACATGGTTTATGTCGGTTATAGGATCTCCTAGTGTATGTGTGTTTCCTTGTGTCTATGGTGAATGGTGAAGTAATTTGAAAGTGGAATTGAGAAAGTTATTCTTTCGAAAGATTTAAATGATATTTACATTATGAGAATTGATATTCTTGATGAACTGAAAGTGATTGACAAATTATATGATGACTCACATGTG
>NW_025816169.1:0-1197 GCF_002878395.1 Capsicum annuum | reverse complement strand
GAACGGGTTCTCTCGGGCCTTCTCGGCTTTGGGTGCCAGTCCGGCCCGATGGGATTTTGGGGCGTGACAATAGTGGTATCAGAGCACGGTTCGTCCTAGTGAGTCTACAAATCCGTGTCTATGTAGAGTTTTGTTTATCGGTGTGTTGTGCACCGCATCTATAAACAGGAGGCTATGGACATTTAGGAATTGTTTCTTTTCTTCATGTCTTAGATCATGCGATAGAGCTTATATTGTATATAAAGTCATAGTTGACCACTGAATCAGTTTGTTTCTCTTATTATAGTAATGATGCCGGTTACCAGAAGCAAGAATACCGGTAAGCAAGTAGATGTGGCTGCCGGAGAGGGGACTAGTAAGTCACCCACTATACCAACTAATCAAAGTGAGGCTCCAGCTGAGTATGCATCAGAAACTTCCCCCAGTCCGGAAGAAATAAGGGGGAGGAGAACTATATCCCCAGAGCCACCTATTAATGTTGTTGATCAAGATCTTAGAAATGCAGTGCAACTTTTGAATCGTATAGTTGCTGGGCAAGCTCAAGGTCAAGCCATTCCTACTGCAGGTCCTAGTGGTATAGATAGGGCGGCTAGCCTTCGAATACAGGATTTTCTTAAGATGGATCCTCCCACTTTTACCATATCAGATCTTAACGAGGACCCATAAGACTTTATTGATCAGATCCAAAAGGCCCTAGAGGTGATGCATGTATCAGGCAGAGAGACAGTAGAGTTAGCCGCGTATAGATTCAAAGGTGAGGCTATATATTGGTATGAAGACTCGAAACGGTCAAGGGGCATTGATGCACCCCCAGCTACTTGGAAAGAGTTCAAAGAGGCATTTATTGATCATTATCTTCCATATGAGACTCGTCAGGCCCGTGCGGATCAGTTCTTAAATCTTCGACAGGGTAATACAATTGTGAGGGAGTATAGTCTTCGATTTAATTCTTTGTTCAGATATGCTCCTAATGTTATAGCTACTATGGATGACAGAGTTCATCGGTATGTGGTTGGATTGGATCCGTATTTGGTTAGGGATTGTACTATTGCTGCACTGAATAAAGACATGGATATAGCTAGGATCCAAGCATTTGCACAGAAAATGGAAGATCAGAGGCAAAGAAGAAGAACACAGGAATTTTAAAGCAGATCTTCTAAGAGGGCCAGATCTACAGGGCAGTTTATGGCGCCACAG
>NW_025816168.1:0-2128 GCF_002878395.1 Capsicum annuum | reverse complement strand
CTCATCAGCAATCTAAATTGTTCATACAAGAACCAAAAACAATAAAAGCAAAAACTTTCCTGTCAGGCTAAAATCTGAGACAACAGAAGAAAAAAAAAGCTAAATGTGGGAGTATAGTTCAAGAAATGAGTACCAAACGAAGCTTTGGCTGCTTCTCATCCCCTCCAAACTTTTTTGAAGCTTGTTTCAAGCAAGCTATAAGAATGCAGCACAAAAAAAGAAATAATTTAGCCCTCTAGCTAGAATCACCTTCAAGAAATTAACCATTCTGCTTTAAAAATGAGTGGAATGTAGTAGTAGCTAACCTGGTGAAAGCAGTTTCTTTGGAAACAGCTTCTTGGCAAATCTACGGCTCCGATCAAAGAGCTGAAAGAAAATGCCCACACAACCACAAGGCCTTAGAGGTTGTCTCTCATTCATTTCTCTAGCTGAGCTATCATTCATCCTTCAAAATCCTCTCTTAAATTTCTTCAGCTTTTCTCCCACTCTGCTGAATGTGATTCACACACTTTGTCTCCCCAATAAGATTCTATCAAACATTATCTTCACATTAATTTGGAAAGAATTAAACAAAAGACCCCCCCACTGGTCCCTCTGCCCACCACATCACTCACCCTCCTTGGCCCAAAAAAAGAAAATGGGGAAAAAGAACTTACATTTTCATGCAAGAAACAAAGCAAAAACCCAACAAATAATCAGAAAGAAAGTAGAAAATAGCTATGAAAAGTAAAACCCTGAGTTGTGTTCAATTATGACAAAACTTTCACAAGAAACCACAGTCAAACAAAGCAAACACAGAACAAGAAAATACAAACAGCAATATCCAGAATGTCTTCAACTTGCACCAAATGTGCTACTGCTCAAGAAAACAGCTAGAACTGGTTATAGTACACTCTAGTAAGCTATTCTTTTCCTTTTTTAATCTTCTTTATGATAGTGAAAAAAGCAAAATCATAATTATTTTAAATTAGTTCTTATAGACATGCTTTCTATGCTTTGCTATCACAAATGCTACAGAATAAGAAAAGAATGCGTCGATAGAGACTAACCGATTAGGCACCAAACAATAATAATAGAACCCAAAGCAATTGCAGCAAGGACAAGACCGAATGTTTTTCGAAGTCCAAAGTGCCAAAGAACTTCAAAGTACTTTTAAGAGAAAATAGAGGGAATAATAGCGGAGGGGAAGTTTGTCCTCGTAGAGAAAGAGAATGGTGAGTTTATATAGTGAGGAGGGCCGTCCACAATCCCAAATAATGAAGGAAGAATAATATTTAATGGAAGAAGAATAACATATAATGAATCAATTAAGGGGATTATTCCCTTAAATGGATGGGGTAAATCAATCCGTTCCACCTATCATGCTATAGTTGCCATAAATAAATAATACTCTATTATAACATTTGAAATTTCCATGAATAGAACAAGTAAAAAGATATCCTTCCTACTTATTAAATGAAATCAAGAAGAAGTATCTAAATGTACCATAATTAACGTGTGAGGGGATGTCTATCAACCAAATAAGGCATGAAAAATAAAAAATCAATTACTGAGATGCTTTTCTCAAATCAATTTGGTACAGGATCATACCCAAACAGTCAAAACATGCACATATTAGCCTTTTTAAAGATTTACGAAAAAATCTGAAAAATAAAAAATCAATTACTGAGATACTTTTCTCAAATCAAATTGGTACAGGATCATACCCAAACAGTCAAAACGTGCACATATTAGTCTTATTATAGATTTACGAAAAAATCCAAAAAATAAAAAATCAAGTACTGAGATGCTTTTGTCAAATCAAATTGGTACAGGATCATACCCAAACAGTCAAAACGTGCACATATTAGCCTTATTAAAGATTTACGAAAAAAATCCTCGAATCGTCACATACATGCTTTTCCCATACAAAATTACCCATATTGACTAAGAGGCATAAAAAATGTGAAGTTGCAAGAAGTTAGGCGTGTTTGCACATACCAGAGAGAGACGAACAAATTCACTCACCATTCAAGTTAAGCATCACGAAATTTCAATCAAGCAAGACATGCAAATAGGATCAAATAAAAATCACAGACTTGAAATCAACACATTTATTCAGCAAAAATCAAACGTGGCCACACTTATG
>NW_025816167.1:0-1009 GCF_002878395.1 Capsicum annuum | reverse complement strand
ACTCTCACTGATAGGCCATTTTTTATCCTGTTAATAGTCTTGACCTCCATAGAAATAGTCCAAGGAATCTCCCAATTTCCATTGATAATGTTAACCATAGCCAAAGAGTCAGTTTGCAGGATAATGTTGGTGAGCTGATTATCTAAACAGTATTGGAGCCCTTCCCTTATAGCTCTAGCCTCAGCCACTAGGTTAGTTGTATCAGCAATCTGAAAACCGTTAGCTCCCACAAATTCTCCTTCATGATTTATCAAACAAAAAGCAGCAGCACTGGGACCTGGGTTACCTTTAGAGACACCATCAGTATTACATTTTAACCAACGAAAAGGAGGAGCCATCCACCTAACAACTTTACAATGAAAATTAGGTCTATAATTTCTAACAGAGAAACCATTTGGGGCCAATTATTAGGAAAAGATAAATTGAACTTTAACCTAATAAATTTTCAGATAGAATCATTAATATCCCATAAAACCCTATTTCTAGAGTATGGACCACCATGAAGAATTGTATTCCTCCTCTTCCATAGAAACCATAGAATGATGTTAGGAAGTGCCTGAAAGATTATTTTCTATCTAATATTACCTTGAACAACCCACCATTTCTTCATAGTCTGTTTAACTTGTACCCAAGGGCCTAAGAGACCAGCACATCTAGAATAATAACCCCATATAAAAATAGCTTCTTCTCCTGTCAAGAATAGGTGCTCTATGATTTCCCTGATGGGAATTCTACAACACTGACACATTTGGGAAATGGTAGGATTCCAGGCAGCCATGACAGTAGCCACAGGAACCCTATGTGTCCATACCCTCCATCCAAAAAAAGAAATTTTGAAAGGAATCCCCTTCACCCACAACATCATAAAATCATTATTAGGAGTAGATTTCTTTCTTAAAATTTCCCAAACAGATTTGATAGTGAACTTCCCAGTACTATTCTTTATCCACCAAGGTTTATCTATTTCTCTAGTCTATCTAACATTGCCCATATTCATCCTAACATGTTC
>NW_025816166.1:0-1119 GCF_002878395.1 Capsicum annuum | reverse complement strand
ATTGATCAAATTCAAAGGGCCTTAGATGTTATGCATGTAACGGGTAGAGAGACAGTGGAGTTAGCGGCGTATAGATTTAAAGGGGAGGCTATATATTGGTATGAAGACTGGAAACGATCTAGGGGTATTGATGCACCCCCAGCTACTTAGAAAGAGTTCAAAGAGGCATTTCTTGATCATTATCTTCCATTTAAGATTCGTCAGGCCCGTGCAGATCAGTTTTTAAATCTTCGTCAGGGGAATATGAGCGTGAGGGAGTACAGTCTCCGATTTAATTCCTTATCAAGATATGCTCCTAATGTTGTAACAACTATGGATGACAGAGTTCATCAATATGTGGATAGGCTAGATCCATATCTGGTTAGAGATTGTACTATTGCCGCTTTGAACAAAGATATGGACATAGCGAGGATCCAAGCTTTTGCACAGAAAATGGAAGATCAGAGGCAGAGGAGAAGAACACAGGAATTATAAAGAGGATATTCCAAGAGGGCCAGATCTATAGGGCAGTTCATGGCATCCCAAGAAGGGTTCAGACCACAGTTTTCTGCTAGACCACCTAGGCCATTATCTTCTTATTCTGCAGCTAGTGACTCACCACAGTTTCAAGGGTCCAGAGGAAATCAATTTGGGCACAAAAGTGAGAGTCAGAGTTCGCGGATAGTAGGGTACCAAGGGCAAGGGAATATGAGCCAATCGATACCTCCTTGAGAGCCATGCAATAAATATAGAAGGTATCATTTGGGCGCATGTCGGCTGGGGACCAATGTTTGCTCTTGGTGCGGTATGTCGGGGCATATGATGAGAGAACGCCCAAGAAGGGGCATAGGGGGTATGGCACGACCTACGGGGTCATTTGTTGCACCATCATCATCAATGCCTTATTCAGGAAGGAATGCACAACCAATGGGTCGTGTTAGAGGTGATAGAGGAGCCACGAGTTCTAGCGGGGCTCAAAATCATACGTATGCTCTAGCGGATCGACAGAATTTAGAGGCTTCCCCAGATGTGGTTACGGGTACGTTGTCTATCTTTTCATTCGATTTATATGCCTTAATTGATCCCGGTTCTACATTATATTATGTTACTCCATTGGTTGCTGGAAAGTTTGAAAGAATA
>NW_025816165.1:0-1222 GCF_002878395.1 Capsicum annuum | reverse complement strand
GGGGGACCTGCATTTCATGCTGTAGGCACAGGTACCTCAGCTCATACACCGCACAAGTAGGAACCAGGATATCCAGATGCTTTTCGTGAGCTCCAGTTTGCTTTGGGGTTTTTTGAGTCATATCTAATACTTTTGGTATTGTATAGAAGTTAGTTATATGGCGGGGTGTGTCCCGACCTTCGTTAAACTCTGTGTATTGTCTAGAGGCTTTGTAGACCTAATGTACAGTCAAGGTAGTGTTTTGTTAATAGACGTGATAACTCAAACGGCCAAGTATTGTATATACATATATATGTGTGCTCGAGCTTATACAGGTGATTATTTCTTTTTATATGCGACATGATGTTGTCCGAATTTTGGGTTGTCATAGAGGTATGCATGGGAAGTATAAGGTGATGAGCTGGTTCTCCCGGGCCTCCTCGATTACGAGTGCCAGTCCGCCCCAATAGGATTTGGGGTGTGACAAAAGTGGTATCAGAGAAGTTCGTCCTAGTGTGTCTACAAATCCATGTCTACGTAGAGTTTTGTTTATCAGTGTGGCGTGCACCACATCTATAAACAGGAGGCTATGGACATTTAGGAATTGTTTCTTTTCTTTATGTCTTAGATCGTGCGATAGAGCCTATATTATATATGAAGTCATAGTTGACCACTGAATCTATTTTTTTCTCTTATTATAGTAATGATGCCGGTTACCAGAAGCAATAATACCGATAAACAAGTAGATGTGGCTGCCGGAGAGGGGAGTAGTAAGTCACCCACTATACCAGCTAATCAAAGTGAGGCTCCAGCTGAGCATGCATCAGAAACTTCTTCCACTCCGGTAGAAATAAGGGAGAGGAGAACTATATCCCTAGAGCCACCTATTAATGTTGTTGATCAAGATCTTAGAAATGCAGTGCGACTTTTGACTTGTATAGTTGCTGGGCAAGCTCAAGGGCAAGCCATTCCTACCACGGGTCCTAGTAGTAGAGATAGGGCGGCTAGCCTTTGAACACAGGATTTTCTTAAGATGGATCCTCCTACTTTTACTGGATCAGATCTTAACAAGGACCCACAGGACTTTATTGATCAAATTCAAAGGGCCTTAGATGTTATGCATGTAACGGGTAGACAGACAGTGGAGTTAGCGGCGTATAGGTTTAAAGGGGAGGCTATATATTGGTACGAGGACTGGAAACGATCTAGGGGTATTGATGCACCCCCAGCTACTTAGAAAGAG
>NW_025816163.1:0-1015 GCF_002878395.1 Capsicum annuum | reverse complement strand
CCCCTAGAAAACATACCTTTTAGTCGAGCCATTTCCTTGAATTCCTATAAGACGTACCTTTTAGTCGAGTCATCTCCCTTTGATTCCTATGAGATGTACCTTTTAGATGAGTTCTCTTTCTTGATTCCTATAAGATGTACCTTTTAGTCGAGTCATCTCCTTGACCCCTAGAAGATGTACCTTTTTGTCGAACCATCCCCTTTACCCTTAGAAGACGTACCTTTTAGTCGAGTCATCCCCCTTGATTCCTATAAGATGTACCTTTTAGTCTAGTCATTTCCCTTTGATTACTATAAGATTCACCTTTTAGTCGATTCATTCCCCTTGACCCCTAGAAGATGTACCTTTTAGTCGAGTCAATCCCTTTGACCCCTAAAGACATACCTTTTAGTCGAGTCATCTCCTTTGATTCTTATAAGACGTACCGTTTAGTCAATTCATTCCCTTTGATTCCTATAAGACGTATATTTTGGTTGAGTCATTCCCTTTTATTTCTATAAGACGTATCTTTTAGTCGAGTCATTCCCTTTGGCCCCTAGAAGATGTACCTTTTAGTCGAGTCATTGCCTTTGATTCCTATAGGACATACATTTTTGTTGAGTGATCTCCCTTTATTCCTAGTAAGACGTACATTTTAGTCGATTCATATCCCTTGATTCCTATAAGACGTAACTTTTAGTTGAGTCATCCCCCTTGATTCCTTTAAGACGTAACTTTTAGTTGAGTCATCCCCCTTGATTCCTATAAGACGTACCCTTTAGTTGATTCATTCCCCTTGAACCCTACAAGACGTACCTTTTAGTCGAGTTAACCCCCTTGATTCCTATAAGGCGTACCTTTTAGACGAGTCATCCCCCTTGACCCTTTTAAGACGTATCGTTGAGTTGAGTCATGCCCCTTGATTCGTATAAGACGTACCTTTTAGTCGAGTCACCCCCCTTGATTCTTATAAGATGTACCTTTTAGTCGAGTTATCTCCCTTTGATTCCTATAAGATTTACCTTTTAGTCAAGTC
>NW_025816162.1:0-1200 GCF_002878395.1 Capsicum annuum | reverse complement strand
TTTTTTGTTCGCTAGATTGGGGCCCTCGGAGGGTTTTGATTGCTTTTAGGATGTATTTCATATGACTAAGGAGAAGTGGGAGAGAAAGCATCTTAAAGTCTTCACCCTCGTTTTGTTAGGCATTTTAGTGTTTCCACTAGAAGAAAGACGTATTAATACCCGTTTGCAATCTGTGGTGATGACTCTATTTCATAAGGATCAAAATGACAAGGGCATTAATCAAAAGGGCAGGTTCACTCTCATACCCATGATCTTAACAGAAATATATAAGGCTTTAACTGAAGTGAAGGGGGGGATGAGATTTTTTGAGGGCATTAACCTGATATTGCAGTTATAGATGATGGAGCATTTGCATGCACCTTCTTTAGTTAGACCAGACGTGGTAGATCGTTATATTCCCAATCGAGTGAAATCCATGGACTCCAGGTTGCGTTTGGATAAATTCTCGCTACCCGTGGGAGTCGACGTTTGGATTGAATTTCTTGAATTAAGAACCGGGGATAACATTTTGTGGACTTATCTGTGGCTTCAACCAGCGCCACCAATTACACCGGTATTCGTGGCTCCGCCACCACATGAAACTCCCATATATGTTGTGCGTCCCACAATGAGGCTTCCTAGGTCTGCCAGTGAGCTAGTACTGAAGGTTTCAGATAGTCAGTATTATGCCCCGGAGCCTACTTTACAAATAAATGAACCATAGTTGATATGAAAAAGGTTCCCTGGAATTATGGACGGACTGTGATGACCTATCACCGGAAAGAAGTTGTGGAAGATGTAGATGAGGTAGGGGGTTTGACTCGGTTAGGAAGATGCTTCGTGCCTGAATGTTTAAGAAAGTCCAAGCCAATTGTGAGTGGACCGTCTTCTATCAAAAAGCCTATCACCGAAGAAGAAGCCGAAGAATTTTTGTAAAAGATGAAATTGCCAGAGTATTCAATAATAGACCAGTTGAAGAAAACCCCTGCTCAAATTTCCCTCTTATCTTTATTTTTACACTCCAGGGAGCATCGTGATATTTTACTGAAGGTATTAAATGAAGCATATGTTCCTAGGGAGATTACAGTAAATCAACTTGAGAAAATGGTTGGAAAAATCTTTGAGGTGAATCGGATCAGCTTTTCTGATGATGAATTGCCTGTTGAAGGTACAGGGCATAACCGGGGCCTTTACATTACAGTGAAGTGTGAAGATTTCTAC
>NW_025816161.1:0-1642 GCF_002878395.1 Capsicum annuum | reverse complement strand
TCATAGTTGACCACTGAATCAGTTTGTTTCTCTTATTATAGTAATGATGCCGGTTACCAGAAGCAAAAATACCGGTAAGTAAGTAGATGTGGCTGCCGGAGAGGGGACTAGTAAGTCACCTACTATACCAGCTAATCAAAGTGAGGCTCCAGCTGAGCATGCATCAGAAACTTCCCCCAGTCTGGAAGAAATAAGGGGGAGGAGAACTATACCCCCAGAGCCACCTATTAATGCTGTTGATCAAGATCTTAGAAATGCAGTGCAACTTTTGACTCGTATAGTTGCTGGGCAAGCTCAAGGGCAAGCCATTCCTACTGCAGGTCCTAGTGGTATAGATAGGGTGGCTAGCCTTCGAACACAGGATTTTCTTAAGATGGATCCTCCCACTTTTACCGGATCAGATCTTAACGAGGGCCCACAAGACTTTATTGATCAGATCCAAAGGGCCCTAGAGGTGATGCATGTATCGGGTAGAGAAACAGTGGAGTTAGCCGCGTATAGATTCAAAGGTGAGGCTATATATTGGTATGAAGACTGGAAACGGTCAAAGGGCATTGATGCACCCCCAGCTACTTGGAAAGAGTTCAAAGAGGCATTTATTGATTATTATCTTCCATATGAGACTCGTCAGGCCCGTGCGGATCAGTTCTTAAATCTTCGACAGGGTAATACAAGTGTGAGGGAGTATAGTCTTCGATTTAATTCTTTGTCCAGATATGCTCCTAATGTTATAGCTACTATGGATGACAGAGTTCATCGGTATGTGGTTGGATCCGATCCGTATTTGGTTAGGGATTGTACTATTGCTGCACTGAATAAAGACATGGATATAGCTAGGATCCAAGCATTTGCACAGAAAATGGAAGATCAGAGGCAAAGAAGAAGAACACAGGAATTTGAAAGCGGATCTTCTAAGAGGGCCAGATCTACAGGGCAGTTTATGGCGCCACAGGGAGGTTTTAGACCTCAATTTTTTGCCAGACCACCTAGGCCATTATTTTTTTATTCTGCAGCTAGTACTCCACCACAGCATCAGGGGTTCAGAGGCAGTCAATTTGGGCAAAGAAGTAAGGGTCATAGTTCGCGATCAGTGGGTTACCAAGGGCAAGGGAATATGAGACAATCGAGACCTCCTCGAGAGCCATGCAATAAATGTGGAAGGTATCATTTGGACGCATGTCGGCTGGGGACCAATGTTTGCTTTTGGTGCGGTATGTAGGGGCATATGATGAGGGAATGCCCACGAAGGGACATAGGGGGTATGGCACGACCTACGGGGTCATTTATTGCATCATCATCATCGATGCCTTATTCAGGAAGGGGTGCACAGCCAATGGGTCGTGTTAGAGGTGATAGAGGAGCCATGAGTTCTAGCGGGGCTCAAAATCGTACGTATGCTCTAGCAGATCGACAGAATTTAGAGGCTTCTCCAGATGTGGTTACGGGTACGTTGTCTATATTTTTATTCAATTTATATGCCTTAATTGATCCCGGTTCTACATTATCTTATGTTACTCCATTAGTTGCTGGAAAGTTTGAAAGAATACCCGAACTGTTAGTTAAGCCATTTGAAGTGTCCACACCGGTCGGGGAATCTATTATAGCTAGAAGGGTTTATCGAAACTGCATAGTAACTATTTGT
>NW_025816160.1:0-1354 GCF_002878395.1 Capsicum annuum | reverse complement strand
TCATCAATATGTGGATAGGCTAGATCCATATCTGGTTAGAGATTGTATTATTGAAGCTTTGAACAAAGATATGGACATAGTGAGGATCCAAGCTTTTGCACAAAAAATGGAAGATCAGAGGCAAATGAGAAGAACACAGGAATTAGAAAGAGGATATTCCAAGAGGGCCAGATCTACAGGGCAGTTCATGGCATCCCAAGGAGGGTTCAGACCATAGTTTTCTGCTAGACCACCTAGGCCATTATCCTCTTATTCTGCAGCCAGTGCCTCACCACAGTTCCAAGGGTCTAGAGGAAATCAATTTAGGCACAAAAGTGAGAGTTAGTTTGCGGACAGTAGGGTACCAAGGGCAAGGGAATATGAGTTAATCGAGACCTCCTCGAGAGCCATGCAATAAATGTGGAAGGTATCATTTGGGCACATATCGGCTGGGGACCAATGTTTGCTTTTGGTGTGGTATGTCGGGGCATAGGATGAGAGAATGCCCACGAAGGGGCATAGGGGGTATGGCACGACCTACGGGGTCGTTTGTTGCATCATCATCATTGATGCCTTATTTAGGAAGGGGTGCACAACCAATGGGTCGTATTAGAGGTGATAGAGGAGCCACGAGCTCTAGCGGGGCTCAAAATCGTACGTATGCTCTAGCGGATCGACAGAATTTAGAGGCTTCCCCAGATGTGGTTACGGGTACGTTGTCTATATTTTCATTCGATGTATATGCCTTAATTGATCCTGGTTCTACATTATCTTATGTTATTCCATTGGTTGCTGGAAAGTTCGAAAGAATACCCGAACTGTTAGTTAAGCCATTTGAAATATCCACACTAGTTGGTGAATCTATTATAGCTAGAAGAGTTTATTGAAACTTCATAGTAACTGTTTGTGGTTGTGATACGATGGCTGATCTTGTGGAGTTAGAAATGGTAGATTTTGATGTTATAATGGTCATGAACTGGTTGGCGTCTTGTTATGCCATAATTGATTGCTGCACGAAAAAGGTATATTTCTATTTTCCAAATGAATCAGTCCTTGAATGGAAAGGTGAAATTGGCGCGCCAAGAGGTAGATTTATTTCTTATTTTATGGCAAGAAGAATGATTTCCAAGGGATACATATATCATTTAGTTAGAGTAAGGGATACAGAAGCGGAGCCACCAACTCTTCACGCTGTTCCGGTGGTAAATAAATTTTCTGATGTATTTCCTAAAGATCTTCCAGGTTTTCCTCCTAAACGAGAAGTAGAGTTTGGTATTGATGTAATACCAGGCACCCAACCAATCTTCATTCCTCCGTATAGAATAGCCCCAGCAGAATTACGAGAATTGAAAGAGCAATTGAAAGATTTGCTATA
>NW_025816159.1:0-1265 GCF_002878395.1 Capsicum annuum | reverse complement strand
TATTGAGCTCCTATATCATATGTGATTATCTACAGCTTTACATATTTTGTACTGACGTCCCCCACGGGGGACCTGCATTTCATGCTGCAGGCATAGGTACCTCATCTCATACACCGCACAAGTAGGAGCCAGGATATCCAGCTACTTTTGGTGAGCCCCAGTTTGCTTCAGGGCTTTCCATGTCATATCCAGTCACTTTTGGTATTGTATAGAAGTTAGTTATATGGTGGGGTGTGTCCCGACCTTAGTTAAACTCTGTGTATTGTCTAGAGGCTTTGTAGACCTAATGTACAATCAAGGTGGTATTTTGTTAATAAACGTGATGGCTCCAATGGCCAAGTATTCTATATACATATATATGTGTTCTCGAGCTTATATAGTTGATTATTTCCTTTTATATGAGACATGATGCTGTCCGAATTTTGGGTTGTCATAGAGGTAGCATGGGAAGTATAAAGTTATGAGTTGGTTCTCCCGGGCCTCCTCGATTACGGGTACCAGTCCGCCCCAATAGGATTTGAGACATGACAAAAGTGGTATCAGAAAAGTTCGTCCTAGTGAGTCTACAAAGCCGTGTCTATGTAGAGTCTTTTTTATCGGTGTGTCATGCACCGCATCTATAAACAAGAGGCTATGGACATTTAGGAATTGTTTCTTTTATTTATGTCTTAGATCGTACGATAGAGCCTATATTGTATATGAAGTCATTATTGACCATTGAATCCATTTGTTTCTCTTATTATCGTAATGATGCCGGTTACCAGAAGCAAGAATACCGGTAAGCAAGTAGATGTGGCTACCGGAGAGGGGACTAGAAAGTCACCCACTATACCAGCTAATCAAAGTGAGGCTCCAGCTGAGCATGCATCAGAAACTTCTTCCACTCCGGAAGAAATAAGGGGGAGAAGAACTATATCCCCAGAGCCACCTATTAATATTGTTGATCAAGATCTTAGAAAAGCAGTGCAACTTTTGAATCTTATAGTTGTTGGGCAAGCTCAAGGGCAAGCCATTCCTACCACGGGTTCTAGTGGTACAGATAGGGCGGCTAGTCTTCGAACACAGGATTTTCTTAAGATGGATCCTCCCACTTTTACTGGATCAGATCTTAACGAGGACCCACAGGACTTTATTGATCAAATTCAAAGGGCCTTAGATGTTATGCATGTAACGGGTAGAGAGACAGCGGAGTTAGTGGCGTATAGATTTAAAGGGGAGGCTATATATTGGTACGAGGACTGGAAATGATCTAGGGGTATTGATGC
>NW_025816158.1:0-1507 GCF_002878395.1 Capsicum annuum | reverse complement strand
TAAAAAAACAAATAATAAAAAAGAAGTATTAATATATTTAAAATCAAGTGGGTCCAATAAGGGTAAAAAGATAATTGTGCCTTTAAAAAAATTCCATGTAATATTGATTGATAATATTTATGTCTATTAACATTCTAAAATTAAATTATAAAATATTATTTTTTTAAAGTGGGCTGGCCCGTAAGGCCCGCAACCCACAGAGTAATAGTGTGGGCTTGATATTTTTTGGCTCATCATTTTGATAGGCTAGCCCAACCTGACCCGTCAAACTCAAAGCCCGTGTGGGCTAGCTCGGATGGGTTGAGCCAACCCGTATTGACATCTCTACAAAAAAAAAATTCTACATTATTGATAACCAAAGGAGACTTTTTAATCCTGAAGAATGCACGGAGGCGAATTCAGGATTACAAAACGCGGATGTATGAATGTGAAATTCATCAAGATGACCTACATTATGCATATTATGCTAGACAAGGAGCCCAGAAATTGGGACAAAACAAGAACAAATTCCATGAAAATGTGCACCAAGATCATAAATAACTTACACACCAGGATTATCTAGGCTCTAGGGTACACCCCACCCCCACCCCCACACAAAACTTTCATCATCACCCTATAAGACGAGGCCAACTTATCGAAAGATGGACATTGCTTCATTTCATACGACCTTTCGATAGGTGCTTGTTAGATCTTATTAAGCTTTTATGCTATGATGATAGGATTTACTTTTGCTATTGCATTCTGACCAGCATTCTTATAATCAAACGGGTAGTTGTCTTTGTCTAAATAATCATGAACTGCGCAAAAAAGATCACCACATTTGCAACTAAACCCCATTAATCCCACACACTTACGACAAGCTGTGCACTTTTTCAAACCCTCTTTTGACTTCACTTGTGAAATCTGAGAGGCTAAATCTGCAGATGCAATCGCGGCACCTGCAAGAGCAAGTTCTGATTCATCACTGCTTGAGATTCTGCGTACGACGTCTTTGTTGGATGCGGCTGCAAGTTTTGCATGTTCCTGCTTCAGTAGTATCATGTCCTTTTGAAACTTGGAACACATATTCATCGTAGCTGCACTACCAAAAAAATCACAGTCGTTGATGCAGAGGACGGGGTCTTCTAGAGTTCGACAACCTGTCTCTTTAGATGACTCCATTTCTGCAGTTAACAACTCAAGTTCAACACCACAAGCGTCAAGCCTCAAATCCTATTGGGGCGGACTAGCACCCGTAACCGAGAAGGCCCGGGAGAACCAGCTCATCATCTTATACTTCCCATGCATACCTCTATGACAACCTGAAATTTGGATAGCATCATATCGCATATAAAAGGAAATAATCACCTGTATAAGCTCGAGCACACATATATATATGTATATACAATACTTGGCCGTTGGAGCCATCACGTCTATTAACAAAACACCACCTTGACTGTACATTAGGTCTACAAAGCCTGTAGACAATACACAGAGTTTCACTAAGGTCGGGACACACCCCGCCATA
>NW_025816157.1:0-1063 GCF_002878395.1 Capsicum annuum | reverse complement strand
GTTGTCACAAGTTCTAGTAAGTGTGGTCCACTCCTATTACGACTTATTCACTTGTTTCTGATTTTTATTGAGCTCCTATATCATATGTGATTATTTACAGGTTTACATACTAAGTACATATTTCGTACTGATGTCCCTCATGGGGGACCTGCATTTCATGCTGCAGGCACAGGTACCTCAGCTCAAACACCGCACAAGTAGGAGCCAGGTCATACAGCTATTGTTGGTGAGCTCTAATTTGCTTCGGAGATTTCCGAGTCGGTTCCTTATGTTTTGTTATTGTACATAAGTCATGTGTGGGCGGGTATTTGTCCCGACCCTAGTTATGTCATGTATATCCTAGAGGCTTTGTAGACATAAGGAAGGGTAAAGTCATAGAAGTTTATATAGTGATGTTATATCTGTATATGTGGTGGCCCCGAGGGCCAAGTATTATATATATATATATTTGCGCGTGTTGTGCTGATACAGGTAATTAGATCCTTCTATATGCAACGAAGTGCTGTCCAATTTTTGGTGACATGTAAGTGAAAGTACAGGTATTTGAACAGGTTCTCCCGGGCCTTCTCAAGAGGGGGTTCATTGGAAATTACATGAGTCAACTATCGCCTCCTCACAGTCGACTTGCCAGCAGAACAGTATACTTTACAAAAAAAATTAGATTTGAAGCAAACTAATTGAATTTAAACTAAAGAACACAAAGATTTATCCTGGTTCGGAACACCAATATGGTGTCTACTTCCAGTCCCCTTGGGTTTTAATATTTCCTTTGATATTTCAGTGTTGGGCGAGTACAGTGAGGAGAAACAAGTTTCAAAGACTTGTTTTGTTCTTCAAATATTTAAGACACATCTTCAATTTGTATTACAAAGTTGACTCAATCCTATTCTTTATATAACAATTGTAAGCTAAAGATTACATAGCTTTGTGAGACTAAGATTGAAACACTTTGAGGTTTCTCCTTTAAGTTGTGTGCGTGCTTCAGCCTATTGTTTCTTCTTTTATAATGACAAGCAATTATAAACATTAGTTGACATCCCTATCTTTCATAGTAGTCAACTTA
>NW_025816156.1:0-1897 GCF_002878395.1 Capsicum annuum | reverse complement strand
CTGCACCTCATACTAACAGCCACTGCTACACCACACACACACTATCAAAACACAGCTATACCTCATTCTTCCCTCTTTTGGCATCATCAAAGTAAGTACTTAACAAGATATGTCAAACTGGTTAACAAGAATAGCCCATACATCAGATTCACTCACAAAATCAACCTGATAATGTGTAGAAGAACTTTTAGCCAGAAAATCCTAATGCTGCTGTAAACTTTATACTGCAGTGAGTCTAAAAATTAGTATTGCAAGCTATATATCTCCATCTCCGGTCATCACCATCATCTTTCGGCTAATTACCCCATAATCGCATACACAACTCAAAAAAATCTTGATGAATAGGTCGGTCCATCTTGGGGTTATCTCCTTCCAGTTCCCTAACTTTATTGAGATTTTCCTTATATGCAAGTAAATCTTTTACCTTAATTCCTCTATGGTGATTTGCAAATCGGGGATTGCATGCATGATCTGATAGATGAGATTTAGGGTGGATATGGAAAATCCCTATAGCGGCAGTTGAAATCCAAGATTGATCTTAAAATCACGATATCCAGATGATCAGCATCATAGTCAACGTAGTATTTTAGTTTTCCTTGTTCAGACACTTGTTTTCCTTTTTCAACAGCTCTTCTTCTTTTTTCTTCTTCGTCTTCATCTTCTTCTTCATAGCAGAATAAAGCACATCGATATCCATTATCATTTCATTCATGATCACGCAACAAAAGGTGATATAGAGATTAAGTTCTGTGGTACAAGCCAAGCACTGATAATTTTCGGCAGAAACATGGAGTTTGTAATTTTGAATAAAGGAGGAATATTGAATATTGATTCATTTTTTTTAATCAAAAGGCCCAAATGGACCAAATTTATTAATGAAAAGATATAATAAAAGTCAGCCCAAAGCTGTTGACCCAGTCCTAGAACAAAGCTTAAATGAAACAAAAGAATTAAATAAACATTTAGGAAAGTGGAACATGTACAGCCTCTGTAGAAGCTTCAACTTCATAATCTGGGTCAAAATTCTACTGAAAAAGGAATGGGTTTTGATTGTTTGCTATAGTCTTGACCTCCATAGAAACAGTCCTAGGAATCTCCCAATCTCCATTGATAATGTTAACCATAGCCAAAGAGTCAGCTTGCAGGATAATATTGGTGAGATGATTATCTAAACAGTATTGGAGCCCTTCCGTTATAGCTCTAGCCTCAGCCACTAGGTTAGTTGTATCAGCAATCTGAAAACCGTTAGCTCCCACAAATTCTCCTTCATGATTTATCAAACAAAAAGCAGCAGCACTGGGTTACCTTTAGAGATACCATCAGTATTACATTTTAACCAACGAAAAGGAGGAGCCATTCACCTAACAATTTTACAATGAAAATTAGGTCTATAATTTCCAACAGAGAAACCAATTGGGGCCAATTATTAGGAAAATATAAATTGAACTTTAACCTAATAAATTTTCAGATAGAATCATTAATATCCCATAAAACCTTATTTCTAGAGTATGGACCACCATGAAGAATTGTATTCCTCCTCTTCCATAGAAACCATAGGATGATGTTAGGAAGTGCCTAAAAGATTATTTTATATCTAATATTACCTTGAACAACCTACCATTTCTTCATAGTCTGTTTAACTTGTACCCAAGGGCCTAAGAGACCAGCACATCTATCATAATAACCCCATATAAAAATAGCTTCTTCTCCTGTCAAGAATAGGTGCTCTATGGTTTCCCTCATGGGAATTCTACAACACTGACACATTTGGGAAATGGTAGGATTCCAGGCAGCTATGACAGCAGCTACAGGAACCCTATGTGTCCATACCCTTCATCCAAAAAAAGAAATTTGAAAGGAATCCCCTTCACCCACAACATCATAAAATCATTATTAG
>NW_025816155.1:0-1382 GCF_002878395.1 Capsicum annuum | reverse complement strand
TATTGCACTAATGAATGTCAGAAGGTATCCGGTTACTCGAACAAGATCCATGTGCTATTAATGACTCCAAAATGTTTCATTGATATACCAATAAGTTACTACTTCACTGTTATGGCATTGATGACTCCAAAACACTTTATTGATGTGCCAATGAGTTCTTACTTCATTGTTATTGCATTGATGGTCTATTTATATGTCTCTTATTAATGTATCATTGTTTCAAAATATCAAAAATGTGGTGGCGACCGAAATAACAATCTCAAAGATTAATTGAACTAAGTGATGGAAGTTCTCTCTTATCGGGTGGTACCCCAGGGGCATAAGCCTATCATGGGTCAATTCCTATTTATGTGTTTATGGGTGGTATCCCAGGGGCATAAGCCTAGCATGGGTCGATCCTAGTTGATATGTACTGGAGGCAGCCTAATAGTCACAGTACAGTACAATAATGGTTACAAAGATGATAAGAACGAAGGTAAAGTGATTGAATAAATGCAATGTACAGGTTGTTACAAGTTCTAGTAAGTGTGGTCCACTCCTATTACGATTTATTCACTTGTTTCTGATTTCGATTGAGCTCCTATATCATATGTGATTGTCTACAGCTTTACATACTCATTGCATATTTCGTACTGACGTCCCCTACGGGGGACCTGCATTTCATGCTGCAGGCACAGGTACCTCAGCTCATACACCGCACAAGTAGGAGCCAGGATACCCAGCTATTTTTGGTGAGCTCCAGTTTGTTTTAGGGATTTTCGTGTCATATCCAGTCACTTTTGGTATTGTATAGAAGTTAGTTATATGGTGGGGTGTGTCCCGACCTTAGTTAAACTCTGTGTATTGTCTAGAGGCTTTGGACACCTAATGTACAGTCAAGATGGTATTTTGTTAATAGACGTGATAGATCCAACGGCCAAGTATGGTATATACATATATATGTGTGCTCGAGCTTATACAAGTGATTATTTCCTTTTATATGCGACATGATACTGTCCGAATTTTGGGTTGTCATAGAGGTATGCATGGGAAGTATAAGGTTATGAGCTGGTTCTCCCGGGCCTCCTCGGTTACGGGTGCCAGTCCGCCCCAATAGGATTTGAGACGTGACAAAAGTGGTATCAGAGAAGTTAGTCCTAGTGAGTCTACAAAGCCGTTTCTATGTAGAGTCTTGTTTATCGGTGTGTCGTGCACCGCATCTATAAATAGGAAGCTATGGACATTTAGGAATTGTTTCTTTTCTTCATGTCTTAGATCGTCCGATAGAGCCTATATTGTATATGAAGTCATAGTTGACCACTAAATCCGTTTGTTTCTCTTATTATAGTAATGATGCCGGTTACCAAAAGCAAGAATACCGGTAAGCAAGTAGATGTAGCTGG
>NW_025816154.1:0-1354 GCF_002878395.1 Capsicum annuum | reverse complement strand
TCATAAGGGGATCAAAACAATAATTTCAGTCGAGGAAAGATATGGATCGATTTAGATCCAAAAAGATCTTTATAAGAAATAGAAGAGAAAAGAGAGAAAAAAGGTTGTGATAACTCTAAAGAGTAGAGAAAGAAAAAGACCAGAGATGAATAAAATAAATTTAGGGCTAAAGTTGAAGGATTAAGATAATTCTAGATGTATTGTGTACATAGACGTGGGTTTCAATATTCATTAATTAATATTCATTAATAATTTGAGGGGCACGAGGAATACTAGTGCCATTGAAAAGACAAGATAAGGTTACTCAATGAACTCATTTTTGAGTTATCCAAGAAACATTGTTTACCGCCTTAGTAGTACTACTTTATCTACTTGGATAGAAGCTAGCTTTAAAATTTTAAAAAACAAATTCAAACAGATATGCCATATGTTGCAATAGATAGCAATATCTGTTTAGAAAAACCAACAGCTCAGTTATCTGTTACAACAGATATCAATATTTGTTTAAAAATCCCAACAGCTCAGTCATCTATGATAACAGATGCAAATATACATTTGATAATTAAATCAGATATGTTATCTATTACAACAGATATCAATATCTATTTGAAAATTTCTAACAACTCAGTCATCTATCACAATAGATGCAATGTCTATTTGATAATTAAATCAGATATGGCATCTATTGCAACAGATATGAATATCTATTTGAAAATTTTCAATAACTCAGTCGTTTGTTGCAACATATTTCATTGCAATTAATTTAGGTGAAACTAGAGAAGAATAAATGAGTTTATAGGGTCAACTATAACTTTAATTGAGTCTTTGCAACTGCATGGTATCGGTATTAGATTCATACCAATTCGAGTCATAGATCGATCACTTTGAGTTGAAAAGATTCTCATTAACTTAATGTTAAGCTAGTACCTAAATTGATTTAGGCAGATATTGAGATGAATGAGTTCTCATTAACTTAATGTTAAGATAGTACCTAAATTGATTTAGATAGAACTAGGGATGAATGAGTTCATAGGGTCAACTACAACTTCAATTGAGTCTTTACAATTGCATGGTGTTGGTATTGCATTCATACCAACCCGAGTCATCGATCAATCACTTTTAGTTAAAAAAAATTCTCATTAACTTAATATTAAGCTAGTACCTAAATTGATTTAGGTGAAACTAGGGATAAATGAGTTCTCATTAACTTAATGTTAAGATAGTACCTAAATTGATTTAGATGGAGCTTGGGATGAATGAGTTCATAGGGTTAACTACAACTTCAATTGAGTCTTTGCAATAGCATGGTGTTGGTATTACATTCATCCCAATCCAAGTCGTCGATCGACCACTC
>NW_025816153.1:0-1129 GCF_002878395.1 Capsicum annuum | reverse complement strand
CTTGTTCATACCCCCACAAATTACCACATACCGAGATAGTCTGAACCAAGATAAAAAAGTTTACAACTATACAGCCCAAAAATACATAGAAAATATCTACAGAGTACAAATTTTCCTAAACCTTAACCCCAGAGCTACAGATACCAAAGAACTAAACACAAACTATATAACCCAAAAATTACAAGGTTACAACAAGCTAATTGCACTACCCAAAACCAACCCAAGCTTAATAAAAACTTGTTTTGACTATGGATTATTAAATACCATATATACCCAAGACGGAGAAGAACTAACAGCTATGGAAGAATTACATAAAATATTCACCACCTATAAAAGAATAACCAAAGGAAATCTATTTTATATAAAGTGTTATACTGCACCAGCAGAGATATTATACGACGAAATAAAACTAGTTATACAAGTTGTAAAAATAAGATTAACCAGAGATATGATTATATCGGAAGATATTGTGCAACAGCCAGAGATACCCAGAATTGAGATACCTGATTTCTACTCAAATAAATGACTCATTGGACTAGCTACAATTATTTAAGAATTAGCAAATAATTATACCAATGGAAACCCAATATGGAGCTATTATTCAAGAGACCATAAGATGATTTATTCAAGTTCAAAAGAACTACGACAAGCAGATATGGAAGATGTTAGACAATGGATAATGACATTACTTAACCCAGAAAAACAATCTACTGCAAGAGCAATTAAGAGAGGATTTATTTCAAACAGATTATTGAAAAGATATTGTAAGATAATTGGACACAAATATCCAGACCATCAATGTTCTAGATATAATGGAGAAGATAATATTATACCAGAAGTTTTCCTAGAATAAAAGAATCAAGAAGATAAGCATGCCAGCTGAAAAGAAGATAAAAAAATCAACAGATACGACAAGAAGATAAAAAAGAGACGGAGCAATAATAGAAAAAGACAAAGCATTAAAGGAAGAAAGCGACATATGGAGGAAAAAAATCTAACTTTGAAGTATGAAATACGTGAATCATGTAAATAGCTTTACTATAGCCTTTTTGACTTTTTCTTGTTTCATTTATTAGCTTTTAGCATTATTGGCTTTTTTTAGGACAAATGTATAGAGGAAATGTGTAAA
>NW_025816152.1:0-1192 GCF_002878395.1 Capsicum annuum | reverse complement strand
TTATCTTCTTGATTCTTTTATTCTAGGTGGACTTCTGGGATAGTATTATCTTCTCTATTACATCTCGAACATTGATGGTCTAGATATTTGTGTCCAATTATATTGCAATATCTTGTCAATAATCCGTATGAAACAAATCCTCTCTTAATTGCTCTTGCAGTAGATTGTTTTTCTGGGTTAAGTAATGTCATTATCCATTGCCTAACATCTTCCATATCTGCTTGTCGTAGTTCTCTTGAATTTGAATAAATCATCTGATGGTCTCTTGAATAATAGCTCCATATTGGATTTCCATTGGTATAATTATTTCCTAATTCTTGAATAATTGTAGCTAGTCCAATGAGTCGTTTATTTGCGTAGAAATCAGGTATCTCAATCCTGGGTATCTCTGGCTGTTGCATAATATCTTCCGGTATAATCATATCTCTGGTTAATCCTATTTTTACAACTTGTATAACTGGTTTTATTTCGTCGTATACTATCTCTGCTGGTGCAGTATAACACTTTATATAAAATAGATTTCCTTTGGTTATTCTTTTATAGGTGGTGAGTATTTTATGTAATTCTTCCATAGCTGTTAGTTCTTCTTCGTCTTGGGTGTATATGGTATTTAATAATTCATAGTCAAAACAAGTTTTTATTAAGCTTGGGTTGGTTTTGAGTAATGCAATTAGTTTGTTGTAACTTTGTAATTTTTGGGTTATATAATTTGTGTTTGGTTCTTTGATATTTGTAGCTCTGGGGTTAAGGTTTAAGAAAGTTTGTACTCTGTAGATATTTTCTATGTATTTTTGGGTTGTATAATTATAAACTTTTTTATCTTGGTTCAGACTATCTTGGTATGTGGTAATTTGTGGGGGTATGAACAAGGGGTCTTTTTGTGTTTTTGGTATAAATGATTTCTCAAATATCTTATTCATATTCATGTTCTGATATCTTTGTCTACTAACTCCTCTGCTTGTACCTGCAGAAGTAGATTGATAAACGTTATGGGTTTTATGGAGTGTCCCATCGCCTCATTCTAGCTCTGAAATTTTAATGTCTTCCGATCGACATAGCTCTGCACACTGCTGAGTTAGCTGATTTGTAACTATAGACTTCAGTTTAACTTCATTAGTCTTCAAATTTTCTATTTCATTACCCATACTGTCCACTTTCATTGAAAGCGTAGTTAGGGTGTTGAGTATTTTTT
>NW_025816151.1:0-1168 GCF_002878395.1 Capsicum annuum | reverse complement strand
ATTTTTGGCAGTAAGTTCTTGTTCCTTCCTCTCGATGTGGAACTTATTCAACTTTTCCTCAAACTCCTCAATGCATGATTTGAGTTCAGGTTTAGCAAGCTTCTTCCCCAAATTGAAGACATTCAAACAGGCAAATAAAGCTTTAACACTGTGAAATGAATTCCCAGTAACTTCCAAAAACTAGTCTAAGCCTAAAGCCTTGTGATGCCACAACAAATTTTACCTTGGTTATAATAGTTTGAAAATCCTCCATCACAGCGTCTTCAGATAAGGCACGGTCTTTCATACATTTTAAACAATTCTATAAGCTTTCTCATGCTCTTATCAGTGTATGATAGCTAAGATAGGCAATAGGATATGTACTCGTATAGCCTAATATCTGCATAAAAGAGCATGTTAACATGCAAAAGTTTCTCTAGTGATAATTCAAATAGCAAATCAGAAACTCACTAAAATCTATTCATTCAAAGGTCTCCTAATTATAATTTTTCTTTTAAATTTTTGCAAAGGTACTCCTAGTAATACTGTAAACACGCCTTCCATAATAGCATAGAAAGCTTAGTATGAAAGCAAATATCAGATGAAGCATCCATAAAGCCGTGGTACCAAATAGTACTGAAAGACCGGCAACTTCTAAAACAATCTCAAATAAGTATATCAGAACCTTTGAAACGTGCAGAACCACAACTCAAAGTTGACAACCACCACATCTCTGAAATGTACATCACGCAGGATTAACTAGAGAAAGAACTATACAATCTGACAGTAAACTGCACGACTTGGCTAGCATAGCAAGTGGAGCAAGCTGGTATCGTGATTAATCCACAAAACTGTGAAACCTCACAGAAAGTTGTGGTAAACCTCAAAGTCAAGTTTAGGGGAAAAAATAAAGAGACATACATATTTTCACATTTAGTTTCAAGAAAGTATATGTAAACAGACCAAACCCAAGGGCAGAATAACTTCTAGAGCTTAGAATAGTGTAAACTTACGAAACAGATATCGTTCCAAACTAAAAGTACCCATTATATTTTCTCTCTTAGCTTCTTCTAATAGTTGATCATATTACACAAATTCTTCATGGAAATAAATCAAAACAATTTTCAAATTCCATACCAGTAACTCCACAAAATCTTTTGCAAAGCTTCTCGACAAGAGCTTCCATTTG
>NW_025816150.1:0-1074 GCF_002878395.1 Capsicum annuum | reverse complement strand
TAACTCCACTGTCTCTCTACCCGTTACATGCATAACATCTAAGGCCCTTTGAATTTGATCAATAAAGTCCTGTGGGTCCTCATTAAGATCTGATCCAGTAAAAGTGGGAGGATCCATTTTAAGAAAATCCTGTGTTCGAAGGCTAGCCGCCCTATCTGTACCACTAGGACCCGTGGTAGAAATGGCTTGCCCTTGAGCTTGCCCAGCAACTATACGAGTCAAAAGTTGAACTGCATTTCTAAGATCTTGATCAACAGCATTAATAGGTGGCTCTGCAGATATAGTTCTCCTCCACCTTATTTCTTCCGGACTGGAGGAAGTTTCTGATGCATGCTCAGCTGGAGCCTCACTTTGATTAGCTGGTATAGTGGGTAACTTACTAGTCCCCTCTCCGGTAGCCACATCTACTTGCTTACCGGTATTCTTGCTTCTGGTAACCGGCATCATTACTATAATAAGAGAAACAAACGGATTCAGTGGTCAACTAATACATGAAGAAAAGAAACAATTCCTAAATGTACATAGCCTCCTGCTTATAGATGCGGTGCACGACACACCGATAAACAAGACTCTACATAGACACGGCTTTGTAGACTCACTAGGACGAACCTGTCTCTGATACCACTTTTGTCATGCCTCAAATCCTATTGGGGCGGACTGGCACCCGTAATTGAGGAGGCCCGAGAGAACCAGCTCATAACCTTATACTTCCCATGCATACCTCTATAACAACCCGAAATTCGAACAACATCATGTCGCATATAAAAGGAAATAATCACCTGTATAAGCTCGAGCACACATATATATGTATATACAATACTTGGCCGTTGGAGCCATCACATCTATTAATAAAATACCACCTTGACTGTACATTAGGTCTACAAAGTCTCTAGACAATACAGAGAGTTTCACTAAGGTCGGGACACACCCCGCCATATAACTAACTTTTATACAATACCAAACGTGACTGGATATGACACCGAAAGCCCCGAAGCAAACTGAAGCTCACCAAAAGCAGCTGGGTATCCTGGCTCCTACTTGTGCGGTGTATGAGCTGAGGTACCTGTGCCTGCA
>NW_025816149.1:0-1538 GCF_002878395.1 Capsicum annuum | reverse complement strand
TCCCAACAAATGATACTAGGAGTGATCTTCAATAAAATTTTATGGATATCATTCTCTGGTCTTACACTCCACCAAGTGTTAAAGATGTCGACAATTGGTTGATTTACATGTTGAATTCCAAAGGGATTTCCCATGCTATTCCTTATGTGCTTTGCTACGTCACCTTGCCAAAAACATGATGGATAGTATCATTTTATACAATCCTACAACAAAAGCAATCACTTTGTGAGTTAATATTGAATTTAATGATGACGTCATTAAAAGGTAATATCCTTTTAATCATCCTCCACGCCAGAAAAGAGATTTTAAAAGGGACTCTATTATGCCAAAGATTATTCAGGAAATCATTTTTGGGTCTTTGTTTCCTAACAATCTGCCAGGCAGAATTATTAGTGAATATACCATTCTCAGAGGAATTCCATATGGGGTAGTCAAGTGCGTTATTATTACGAATTCCAACATTAGAAATCAGCTTCACAATGTAATTAGGAATAACCGTACTTAAATTTTCAAAGTTCCAGGTACCATTCTGAATAAAAGAGTTGATAAGAATTTTAGGAGACTTACCTGGGCCCTGTCACAGCTTGGCCAACGCACCTAAACCTGTCCAATTGTCCCACCAAAAGCTGGAATTTCCTGCTTGAACTGTCCATATAATGTGAGGTTCAGCTTGCGTTTTGATCTTCATCAGGCTTTTCCAAGTGTGTCAGTCAGCTGACGTAGGAACTTTGCTCACTGGATGTGATCTCTTGCAATATTTCTTCATTAAAAAATCAGCCCAAAGAAATGGTTGGGTCCTGTACCTCCACCATCTTTTAAGTATCAATGAATTGGAGATATCATGCATGCTACTTATTCCAACGCCCCCTTCATCTTTCGGGAAACATAGATTTTCCCACTTACTCCAATGATACTTATTTTTACCATCACTAGTTCCCAAAAGAAAGTTAGCAAAATGCATCTCGATAAAGCAGATAGTACCCTTAGGCAGGTTGAGGGCAGAGAGAGAATAAATAGGTATGGATTGAAGGACATGCTTAATAAGTGTAATTTTTCCAACATCAGAAAGCATGCTACTTTGCCATCCATTAAGTCTCTTAACAATTTTTGCAAGCATACTATTAAAATAGCTGAGATTTTTCTTTCCACTATATATTGGACAACAAAAATAATTGAAAGGAAATTTTTTATCCATATAACCAGTCATTCTTCTCATTCTGTTAATCCTATGAGGAGAAGTATTTGGAGCGTTTATGAAAAAGCTCTTGTCATTATTCATTTTTTGACCAGAGGCTTTTTCGTACCTCCTGATTTGATGCTTAATGAGTATGATTGTCTTGTTGTTACCACCTCTAAAAATCACTATATCATCAGCGCAAGCTAGATGCTTAATGATACGGCCATTGTGATTCATGCTGAAAGGAGTAAAATTCTTATCGGAGTTGAGATTGTTCAACATTGTAGATAAAAGCTCAGAGCCAATAATGAAGAGAGAAGGAGAGAGGGGATCACCTTGTTTAAGGCCATGGGAGGAGCTA
>NW_025816148.1:0-1240 GCF_002878395.1 Capsicum annuum | reverse complement strand
CATATCCACCTCCACAATTCAATACAACCAAACCATGCAAAATAGTCCATAACCCTATTTCCATCACCTTTCAATAACAATCAATACATATAATCCTCTATCACACATATACATATGGAAAAGAACAAAGGAAAACAATATTCATACCTTAGAATTCACCTCTTGATTATGCACTCTTGTTTCCACAAATAATAGGTGCCGTTTGAAGCTGTCGAGATGACAAACGGAGTTATCGGATTACTTTGGAATTTCTACGGTTGAATCAAAAGTAATTTAAAGGTCAAATTTGTCTAGGGTTTGTTCTTCCTCAATGATTGATGAGGAAAATGAGTTTTTGAACTCATATACATGTATATACACATATTCCCGTCCATAATATAATAGGAAATGACCGAAATGCCTTTAAAATTCAAATAATGTCAAATCTTTCCTTTGGTGGACTGTTTTGATAAGTTAAATTATATAGACCATAACTCTTTGCTCCGATATTGTATTTGGGTGAAATTTGTATTTTTGGAAGGATAATTCAAAGGTCTTTCATTTTATATAAAGTAGGCCACCTAGTTCGTCCTGTACAAGGAGTTATGGCCATTTGAAGTTGACCCTAAAAATCTGTTTTGATAGGATAAAGTTAAACGAGTATAACTCCTTACTCAAATGTTGGATTTGGATGAAACCAATTGTATTGGAAAGAATACTCAAATATCTTTCTTTTCATAGGTCGAAGCTCTCCTAGTTCATTATATTAAGGGAGTTATGATCGTTTAAAGTTGATCAAAAAATTCAGCTGGCCTCAGTAGTTTGTGTGCAGGAAATTTTCGTGCACATTTACTCTTCCCAAATATCGGGGCCACCGTTTTATAGTTTCAAACGTGCTCGATTATATCCGAAACCTATCCTTTTTTGGAAATCTTTATATCGTTGGAAAGCTTATTCAATAACCTTCGCATGGAACCATCGACGGGCAAATTTCGGTATAAATAAAATAAAAAAATTAATTTCATATAAAGAAGACCAATACACGTACTTGAATACGCCAATACATGTATTTGAATATGGGGTGTTACATAGACTCTCAGGCCATTCTGAAGAAGGAGAGTTTCAAGTATCTGGGGTCTATGATTTAAGGCAATGGTGAGATTAACAAGGATGCCACACATCATATTGGGGCTGGGTGGTTTAAATGAAGGCTCGCTTTGGGATTTTTATGTGATAAGAAGATGCCTCCAAATCTTAAAGG
>NW_025816147.1:0-1008 GCF_002878395.1 Capsicum annuum | reverse complement strand
AATTAGAAAATATAAAAAATATTGAAGATACAATAGAACTGGTCGTATTTTCAATAAATAAAAAGGAAATAACTATATTTTCAATAAATAAGATAGAAATAATTAAGAAAAAATTAGAACAATTATATAGTGAAGATCCATTAAAAGGATGGGAAAAATATAAAACCACTATAAAAATTGAATTAATAGATAAAAATAGCATAATAACCCAGAAACCATTAACATATAATTTTGATGATTTAAAAGAATTTAAAATGCATGTAGAAGATTTATTAGAAAACAATATATATAAAAAAGTAATAGTAAACATAATAGCCCAGCATTTATAGTAAATAAACATAGTGAACAAAAAAGAGAAAAAAGTAGGATGGTTATTTATTATAGAAATTTAAATGCAAAAACAATGACGTATAATTACCCAATACCAAATAAGCTATTAAAAATAAGACACATACAAGGATATATTTATTTTAGTAAATTTGATTGTAAATCAGGAATTTACCATTTAAAGTTAGAAGAAGAATCTAAGGAATTAACCATATTTACGGTACTACAAGGATTTTATGAATGGAATTTACTACCATTTGGATATAAAAATGCACCAGGTAGATATCAACATTTTATGGATAGGTATTTTAAACAACTACCTAATTGTATAGCATACATAGATGATATACAATTATATACAAAGACCAAAGAAGAACATTTAAAATTATTAGAATAATTTACGGATATAATAGAAAAATCGGGAATAAGTTTAAGTGAAAAGAAAGCTAAAATTATGAAAAATCAGATAGGATTTTTAGGAATACAAATAGATAAAGGTGGAGTAAAAATGCAACAACATATAGTACAAAAAATAATAAATTCAAAAGAAGAATTAGATACAAAAAAGAAATTACAATCATATTTAGGATTAGTAAACCAAGTAAGAGAATATATACCAAAACTTAGCAGAAACTCTAAAGCCCTTACAGAAAAAATTTAAAAAGGATGTAGAATATAATT
>NW_025816146.1:0-1003 GCF_002878395.1 Capsicum annuum | reverse complement strand
GGTTTCACCTTTAGGATGGCATAGTCCTTAGGGATCTTTCTCCGTTTCCTCTTTGTTAATAAACTTCTTAACATATTATTCTTCGAATAATTCTACTATAAAGTAACTAATGTGAATTTATTTTATCATATCATGATTGTTGGGAATTATGAATTTAGCTATTCATAATCATAAATAGATATACCTGTTCGGGTAGCTTTGATATTTCTGAAGTTTGTTGCTCCATAGCTTTTTCCATTAGAGTATGTTTATTTTATTAACTGAGTAAAATATTTTTTGTAGATTAGAGAGAAAAGTTGCTTCAACGCATGAAGGCTTGCCTTTGCAATGCCTTCTGCCTTCTTCATTTATAGAACGAAAAAGTAAAGTTTACAATCACATGTTTCTAAACTAAACTAAAGAAAGAAAAAAAGTCAAATAAAGGGCTTACATGCCTATCCTTTCTACGTAAAAGTCTTAACAATTTAATTAATGTACTATTCAATCAAGACTTTTTTGTACAATAATATACAATAATTCAGACTTTGTACAGTATCTTGTCTCCGTTGGTTTTGTCGTATCTGGTCCATTATTGCTCCTTATCTTATCTTTCCAGCTGGCATTTAAAAAATGGTATCAGAGCTCAACAATTTAAAAAATACGGAAGAGATATATGTTAGAGTTAGAATATATAAGTTAGAGTCAAAATTAGATTTAGAGTTAAAAAATTTACCTACAAAATTATTAAATTAATAATGCGAAGACCATTTAAAAATAGAGAAGCTTTTAGAAAAATTAAAAAATCTTTAATTAGTAATTATTCAGAATATATAAGACTAAATAAAACAAAAGAAAATCTACAAAAATTAGCCTACTTAATTACATTAATATCTAATATTAAATCAAAATTAATAACACATTTAAAATCCAGAAGAATGAAATATATACCACCTAATTATGATAAAATTAGATTTAGATATCCACCAAGATATTATAAATATAATTTAAAATGAATAAAGTACAA
>NW_025816145.1:0-1831 GCF_002878395.1 Capsicum annuum | reverse complement strand
ATTCTTCCCTCTTTTGGCATCATCAAAGTGAATACTTAACAAGATATGTCAAACAGGTTAACAAGAATAGCCCATACATCAGATTCACTCACAAAATCAACCTGCTAATGCGTAGAAGAACTTTTAGCCAGAAAATCCTAATGCTGCTGTAAACTTTATACTGCAGTGAGTCTGAAAATTACTATTTCAAGCTATATATCTCCATCTCCAGTCATCATCATCATCTTCCGGCTAATTACCCAATAATCGCATACACAACTCGAAAAAATCTTGATGAATAGGTCGGTCCATCTTGGGGTTATCGCCTTCCAGTTCCCTAACTTTATTGAGATTTTCCTTATATGCAAGTAAATCTTTTACCTTAATTCCTCTATGGTGATTTGCAAATCGGGGATTGCATTCATGATCTGATAGATGAGATTAAGTTAGGATGGATATGGAAAATCCCCATAGCACCAGTTGAAATCCAAGATTGATCTTAAAATCACGACATCCAGATGATCAGCATCATAGTCAACGTAGTATTCTAGTTTTCCTTGTTCAGACACTTGTTTTCCTTTTTCAGCAGCTCTTCTTCTTCTTCGTCTTCATCTTCTTCTTCATAGAAGAATAAAGCACATCGATATCCGTTATCATTTCATTCATGATCATGCAACAAAAGGTGATATAGAGATTAAGTTCTGTGGTACAAGCCAAGCACTGATAATTTCTGGCAGAAACATGGAGTTTGTAATTTTGAATAAAGGAGGAATATTGAATATTGATTCATTCTTTTTAATCAAAAGGCCCAAATGGACCACATTTATTATTGAAAAGATATAATAAAAGTCAGCCCAAAGCTGTTGACCCGGTCCTAGAACAAAGCTTAAATGAAACAAAAGAATTAAATAAACATTTAGGAAAGTGGAACATGTAAAGCCTCTGTAGAAGCTTCAACTTCATAATCTGGGTCAAAATTCTACTGAAAAAGGAATGGGTTCTGATTGTTTGCTATAAGATTACTCCCACATTATTCATAATCTGGATGAATGAGTTCCATCTTCCAGGCGCCTCAAATAATCAATGAAAAGGTAAATCATCTTCAATTTCTCAAGTAGTTGGAACCCCCCATATTAGCTCGTTTCTTGACTTTAACTCGATTTCTCTACTGGTGCATGAAGTCAAGATTAGGATCTCTAACTTATATCTAGAAGCTGAAATGAATCACATCAACTTATGAGCTCAGGTACATCTAACACCTTTCGAAGTAATTTTTGATTTCATTACCTTTCCTTCTATGGATTGAATTCCAAAGGAATTAATACCACCATATGAAGTCAAGATACTAAAATTGATTATCACCCCAACAGTGTTATACTTGAAACACTGTAACTGAGTGAAACAATCTTGGGCTACGATGAAGAATATGAATGATGTTGTTAAGTCCTGGTTTAGTACCCAATGAACACCTCAATGCTCTCACCAGGTGCAGGTACTGTTAACCACTAGAAATTGCTTCAGTCTTCCCAATCAACTATTCAAAAATTCACTAGTGGCCTTACTTATATCTCAGTAATGAAACATGTACAGTAAAACTTAAGATTTGAACTTATCAGTTGGAATTGCTTGATATATTTATTTTCCTGATTCTTAAGATTGGAGTGTTGGTCTTGTCAAGATTAATAATCTTTTTCCCTGCACTTGGGACTTCCTGAATTGAGCTGAATTAATATGTACCTGCAGAACTAAAAACTAAGTTAGCAAAAAAATCAGCAAGAGTATTTCCCTCTCTTAAGGAGTGTTGTACTCTCACTGATAGGCCATTTTTTATCCTGTTAATAGTCTTGACCTC
>NW_025816144.1:0-1098 GCF_002878395.1 Capsicum annuum | reverse complement strand
AGATAAAATAGCACCTCAATTTGGATGCGAAGAAAGATATTATAAGAAAAGAAAAAGACATTATGTAAAAAATTATAAACATAAAAGACCATATAGGAAAAAGAAATCTATAAAAGAATGTAATTGTTATAATTGCTGAAAATTAGGACATTTAGCTAGAGATTGTAAATTACCTAAAAACCCAAAAAATAAAAAAATATCAGAAATAAAAATAGAAAATACAGAATATATGCAGATAAATTATATATATTACGAATTAGAAAGTGAAGATAGCATATATGAAATTTCAGAGAATGAAACAGATAATGAAATAGATAGTGAATTAGATGAATTAAATCACTGAAGAAGATATAACATAATAACAAAGGAAGAATATTTAAATGAAGAAGGAACAGATCAAAAAATAATATTTGATAGTCACATATTTGATGAAATAAAAGGAAAAAAATTAGATTTAAGTGTAGAAAAAATATTTAAAATACCAACAATAAAAAAAATATTTAGTAAAAGAAAAGAAGAATACTACGTAGTAAGCCAAGAAGAACATGTAATAGACTGTAGATATGCAAAAGGTAAAGCTAGTATACCACTAGTAACAAAAAGGATAATTAATAAAGAAATAAACGATATAAAAATTAGAGACCCAATAAAATACGTACACCTAGGAGGTACAGAGATATTAAAAAAAGCATGTTTCAAAGAAGAAATAGATACACCGATAGAATTATACCTAGCAGATGATAGAATTATAAAACCTATAGAAAAAAGTATAATAACTACCATAAAAGGAAATTTAATATACCAAAAATTTAAATTTATATCAAGTACGAATTATTCAGTAGCAATAACAGATAAAAATATAGATAAATCATTAGTATTATATTGGAAAATATCAGGAATAGAACTAACCCCAAGAAGTAAAATATTTACAACAAGATGTAAAAATCTATATGTATTAACAACAAAACATAAAATAATGGGAAAAAATAAAATTAACAAAATACAAATAGAAAGTCCTTTCGAACAAATTGTAAAAATAATTGATAATAATGATTATAGTTATAGAGACATAGATATAGAAGAAAATTTAGAAATAAT
>NW_025816143.1:0-2386 GCF_002878395.1 Capsicum annuum | reverse complement strand
TGTCTTTTGTTACTCCATACATAGCAGGCAATTTTGGAATCAGTCCCAAAATTTTAGCAGATCCCTTTTCAATCTCTACCCCTGTGGGTAAAACCATCATAGCTCAGCGGGTAGACAGGAACTGCCCGGTTATGATATTTCAGAAATTCACGTCAGCAGATTTAGTCGAGTTAGAGATGACTGATTTTGATGTCATTCTCGACATGGATTGACTTCATTCCTGCTATGCCATAGTCGACTGCAGAAATAGGATAGTTTAATTTTAGTTCCTAAATGAGCCCATCTTAGAGTGGAAGGGTAGCACTTCGTCTTTCAGGGGTTAGCTTGTTTCCTACCTTCGGGCAAGGAAAATGATTTCTAAGGTGTGTGTGTATATCTCATGCATGTTAAGGATTCCAGTTCTGAAATTCCCAGTCTCAAATCAGTCCCTGTGGTTAATGAATATTCAGACGTTTTTCCCAAAGATCTTTCAGGCATTCCTCCCAAAAGAAAAATAGACTTCGGCATAGACCTTCTCCTAGATACTCAGCCTATTTTTATTCCGCCCTACAGAATGACACCAGCAGAATACTAGGAACTAAAACATCAGTTGAAGGATCTCTTAGATAAGGGACTCATCAGGCACAGTGTATCCCCATGGGGTGCGCAAGTCTTATTCGTGTGCAAGAAAGACGGTTCTCTCAGAATGTGTATTGATTACCGTGAGCTCAACAAAGTCACGATCAAGAATAGGTATCTGCTGCCTAGGATAGATGACTTGTTTGACCAACTTTAGGGTGCCAGTTATTTCTCCAAGATAGACCTCAGATCAGGCTATCATCAACTCAGAGTTAGAGAATGTGATATTTCAAAGATAACTTTTCATACTCGGTATGGTCACTTTGAATTTCTAGTCATGTCCTTTGGTCTTACCAATGCCCTTGCAGCTTTTATGGACTTGATGAACCGGATGTTCAAGCAGTACTTAGACACATTCGTCATAGTCTTCATAGATGATATTCTGGTCTATTCTTACATAGAGCATGATCATTCAGACCATCTCATAATTGTTCTTCAGACTCTCAGAGATCACCAGTTGTTCGCCAAGTTTAGTAAGTGCGAATTTTGGCTAAGATCAGTAGCATTCCTTGGCCACATTATTTCGGGTGATGGCATTAGAGTAGATCCTCAGAAAACTGAAGCGGTAAAAAACTGGCCTCGCCCTGTCTCTCCATCAAATATCAGGAGTTTCTTAGGTTTGGATGGCTATTACCGAGGGTTTGTCGAGGGATTTTCTTCTATTGCATCTCCTATGTCCAGATTGACTTAGAAGAAGGTCAAGTTTCAGTGGTCAGAACCTTGCGAGAAGAGTTTTCAGGAGTTGAAGACTCGACTCACCTCAGCTCCAGTTTTAGCACTTTCCGACGGTTCCGATGGATTCGTAGTATATTGTGATGCACCCAGAGTAGGTTTAGGTTGTGTCCTCATGCAGCATGGTAGAGTCATAGCCTACGTCTCTAGATAGTTAAAGCCCCATGAGAAAAATTATCCCACTCATGACCTTGAGTTAGTAGCAGTTGTCTTTGCCTTAAAGATTTGGAGGCATTATCTAGATGGTGTTCATGTAAACGTCTTCACAGATCATAAGAGCCTTCAGTATGTCTTTTCCCAGAAAGATCTTAATCTTCGTCAGAGAAGGTGGTTAGATCTCTTGAAGAGTTATGACATGAGCGTCCTTTATCATCCTGGCAAGGCCAATGTAGTGGCCGACACACTCAGTAGACTGTCCATGCGTAGTGTTTCCCATGTTGAGGATAGTAAGAAGAAATTAGCTCAGGAGATTCATCAGCTTGCCAGACTAGGCGTTCACTTAATCGACTCTTCAGAGAGTGGTGTATGTGTTCATAGTAGTTCAGAGTCATCTCCATTTTTTGAGGTGAAAGAGAAGCAAGACAGAGATCCTAGCCTTGTCAAGCTAAAAGAGTCAGTTTAGAGTCAGGAAGTAGAGGTTTTCTCCCAAGAGGGAGATGGTGTTCTTCATTGTAAGGTTTTCTTCCAAGAGGGATATGGTGTTCTTCATTCTTCCCAAAGAGCTGAGAGAGGCCAAAGTTCTTGAGTTCATCAATCTCAGGCAGGGAAATATGACAGTTAGAGAATATTCTCTTAGATTTACTCAGCTAGCCAAATATGCCCCTCATGTGGTTGGAGATAACAGGGCTAAGATGAGCAAGTTCGTGTTAGGGGTGAATGATAGCGTGGTAAATGAGTGTAGGTCTGCGATGCTGAATAGTGATATGACTTTATCCAGGCTCATGACCCACGCTCAACAGATAGACGAGCAGAAGGTTAAGACTAGGGAGAGGCAGAACAAGAGAGCAAGAGCAGGCAGTTTCAGTTTTGCTCAGCC
>NW_025816142.1:0-1366 GCF_002878395.1 Capsicum annuum | reverse complement strand
CACACATAGTTTGAAATAAATATCTGCCACAAGACTCATAAATCATCATGCTTTTACTTACAATCTCAACTTATCATGATAGTTGAAATTATTAGGACCATAGCTTTCAAAACACTTATACTTTCAAGACTTTGTAACTTTAAGACTAAAACTCTTTGAAACTTGGAAGACTTTAGGACTTAGAGAACTTTAGGAACTTAGGGAGTTTCTCTTAACTGACATAAACCATGTGAGATACATGGCGTCAACATCTTACCCACGTTAGGGAGAGCTGTTTTATCCTTTCCATCGGATAAAACCTTAACTTTAGTGATCACTATCTTAACCCACTTGGGGTATATTAAGAACCTATAGGGGCACATAAATCTGGGGAATGAGACCTCGGAATCAAGCCCAACTCGGTGCTAAATACTACTCATTTAGTTAGCTCAAAAATTTAGAAAATACACCTTAAAATAATTCAAAAATATATGTATATATATATATATATATATATAATGGGAGCCAAAATGCATCCCCTTTACTTCAAACTCAAGAATGTGGATTTCTATCTTAACTTACAATCAAAACTCACTTCCTGATATTCTTTAAAAAAATCATCAACATATCATTCTCAAACTCATGCTTTAACCATATGGTTCAATTCGCAACAATAGCACTTGAAATTCTCAAAACATGATATAGCCGTTGAATTATGCAACTTAAACTAGAAATTGACAATTTAAAACATTAATATGCATAATAATATTACAACTCAAAGATTGGGTAAGACATAGTTTCATAAACTCACAATATAATAACATGATAGGAATTCTCCGTTAATATATGAAATATTTTACGAAAATATGTAAATTTTGGGCACAAGAATAAAAGGGTGTTCTTATTCAAAACCACATACCTTAAACTTGGAGTTTTTGGATGACTTCAAAAATTTTGGAAGGTTATTCATGAACTATGGTGTCCCTTATAGCCCTCTTAACGGGGAATTCAAATATGCAAGAATTATCAAATTCTCACAGTTGAAAAAAAAGATTAATTTGAGCAAGTAGAAAGAAGCATTTGTGAAGAGGAATAATGCATCGTACTCTTTATACGTCTTTCCTTGTGCATTTATATTACTTATAATCTACCATTTTATCAATTTATTAACGACTTTTAACTATTTATGTAGCAATACAAAGACTTTGTAGATTTATTTATGCTTCTATTTTTTGTAGGTTTGAATATATGAGGCCTTTCCTCATCTTAGAAGGTACGTTGAAAAGTCGTTAGAGTCTTATTTGCCCATTCCCCATTTAATTAGATGGCACACATCAAAGAGTGACAACATAATGGAATGCGACCTATTTAAGTACAAAGGAAAAAA
>NW_025816141.1:0-1525 GCF_002878395.1 Capsicum annuum | reverse complement strand
ACTACTAATTTATGCTTCGTTTGTTGTATAATGAAAAGTTACATAGTTTTTTTGAGTGATTAGTTCAAGTTTGACACTGATTTCAATATTTCTTTACTGGTTGCAAAGAATCTGGAGTTGGATCTCAAGAATTGTTGTTGTGTTGTGTTTGAATCGCACTCAGGTATGTTTCAAATGTCAATATTGTCATATTTTTGTCATGTATTGTTGTTGTAGATGATTTATTAGTTCTTTGTTAGTATATTACGTTTGCAATGGTAGTTTGGAAATATCCGAAAAAAGCTAAGTTTTTTTAGGGTTTTTACTATTCGTAACTTGTCAGGTATTTTTGGGGTTTTGTTTTAGGAATCTGATGGCTAATATTATTATTACAACTCTTACCATGGTGGCAAGTTTATTTCTGATGAAGAATATGGTCCACGCTACATAGGAGAAAGTGAGGTGGAATATGTAAGTATGGACAAGGACCACTTTTCTATATTCGAGTTGCTTTATTATACTAAAGAATTTGGGTATATGAGTGTTGGTGGGTTCTACTTTAAAGACCCCAAAAAGAAAGTCTTTATTGAAGTAAAAAATGACTTGACTTTGGTAAGTCTTGTTGAAGACCTAGAAGATGGGGACTTTTTAGATTTGTATGTGAACCATGTTGTGGATGAGGTAGAAGTGGCAGAAGATGGAGTCCCATCTGATTTTCTTTGTGGTACAGTACGTGATCAAAGTAGTAATGTGGTTGGTGAAAATAGTAATGTGGGTGAGAACATATCAACAATTCATGATATTAATGTTGAATGGTTACATGAAGAACCTACCCAAACTGACAACATAGATATAGAATCTGGTGCAGATGAACTCTCAGATCTAGAAGGGGCTGAAATAGATCTTGATAGTAGTGCTGATTCTCAAGAGTTTAATATACCAGAAGATGATGATTTTGAGGTTAATAAAGAGTTAAGAACTCTTAGAAATGAAAGGAGAAACTATTTGAAACAAAAGAAACCTGTCCAAAATAAAGAAATTAAACTTGGATCAGCAGGTGTTGATAGGGGATTTGAAGATACTGGAAGGAATAAGGCTGCCAGATACAGTGGAAGATTAGTGGGAGATGAGGAGTATATAGATAACTCAGAAGTTGATAGTGATAGCAGTGTTGATGGACTGAAATCTGAAGCTGTCAGGGGTGTTGATTTACCAGCAAGAAGGAAAAGTAAAAAGGTAAGATTTGATCCTGATTGTGTTGTGGCTATATTTGAGCTTGGTATGATATTTGAAAATGCTAAGCAATTTAGAAAGGTTGTGTCTAAGTATGCTGTTGAATACAAAGTTAGATTGAAGCTTAAGTCTAATGAGAAACATATAGTTAGAGTTAGGTGTGAGGACAAGAAATGTAAATGGTTGTTGTTTGCTAGTATTGATAAGCATTCTGGTGACTTTGTTGTCAAGCACTACTATCCAGTACGTATATACACTACTACTACAAAAAATAAATTGTGCACATCTAAGTTTATTGCAAGTAAGTTCAAGG
>NW_025816140.1:0-1563 GCF_002878395.1 Capsicum annuum | reverse complement strand
TCAAGTTTGGATTCATTTATCCTTCCAACCAATCCATTAAACCAAATTGAGCCATAGACATAAATAATCAGCAATTCAATAGTATATCACCATATCCACCTTCCATAACTCAATTACCATATCCACCTTCCATAATTCAATTACCATATCCAACTTCCATAAGTCAATACAACCATACCATGCAAAATAGTCCATAACCCTATTTTTATCACCTTTCAATAACAACCAATACATATAATCCTCTATCACACATATACATATGGAACAGAACAAAGGCAAATAATATTCATACCTTAGAATTCACCTCTTGATTATGCAATCCTATTTTCACATATAATAGGTGTCTTTCAAAGCTCTCGAGATGACAAACACAGTTATCGGATTACTTTAGAATTTCTACGGTTGAATCAAAAGTAATTTAAAGGTCAAATTTGGCTAGGGTTTGTTCTTTATCAATGATTGATGATGCAAATGTGTTTTTCAACTCATATACATGTATATATACACATATTCCCATCCATAATATAATAGAAAATGACCAAAATTCCTTTAAAATTTAAACAATGTCAAATTTGTCCTTTGGTGGACTATTTTGATAAGCTAAAGTAGATCGACCATAAATCTTTGCTCCAATATCAGATTTGGGTGAAATTGGTATTGTTGGAAGTATAATTCAAAGGGATTTCATTTCATATAAAGTAGGCCACCCATTTCATCCTGTACAAGGAGTTATGATCGTTTGAAGTTGACCCTAAAAATCTGTTTTGATAGGATGAAGTAAAATGAGTATAACTCCTTACTCAGAAATTTTATTTGGATGAAACCAATTTCATTGGAAAGAAAAATCAAAGATATTTAGCTCTACTAGTTCATTATATTAAGGGAGTTATGATCGTTCGAAGTTGACCCAAAAATTTGGCTGGCCTCAGTAGTTTGTGTGCAAGAAATCTTCCTGCACATTTACTATTCCCAAATATCCCGGCCACCATTTCATAGTTTCAAACGTGCTCGATTATATCCAAAACCTATCTGTTTTTGGAAATATGTATATCATTGGAAAGCTTATTCAATAACCTTCGCATGGAACCATCGACGGACAAATTCTGGTATAAATAAAATAAAAAAATTAATTCCATATAAATAAGACCAATACACGTACATGAATACGCCAATACACGTACTTCAATACAGGGTGTTACAACCTTCCCCCCCTTTAGGACATTCATCCTCGAATATTAGCGTAGTTATTCAACCTAAACAAGTTCAAGTCCATCATTAACATTCACATCATCATATAAATACTATGCATATATTAAAAAAAAACTTACTTGTTAATGTTCTAACTCCGTTTCTTGAACTTCTTTTTCATCTTTGAACAAATTAGGGTACTTAGATTTCATTTCTTCCTCAGCTTCCCATGTAATCTCCTTCCTTTGACGATTTCTCCAATGTTCTTTCACCGATGCTATCTTTTTATTTCTCATCTTCTTAACTTGGCGATCTAGAATAGAAATAGGCACTTCCTCATAGGTAAGATCTTCCTCAACTTGCACATCCTCAGTA
>NW_025816139.1:0-2451 GCF_002878395.1 Capsicum annuum | reverse complement strand
TTTTTTTTCCTCTAGCACCATTCCCTCAATCTTGTCATATCCCTCATGGTTGGCTTAGTTGGTTGGAAATCTCCAAGGGTTAATCAACATCAAGCTCATCATTAGTATAGGAATCTTTCTCTTCATTATCACACTCTTCCATTATTTTAAATGATTCCACAGACAAGATATCATCTAAACATAATGTAGAAAAGTGTTTTGGATGACTGACCTCGATATCTATCTCTTCTATCTTTTCTCTTCCCTCGTTAAATGCCCTAATGTCTTGACGTATGTCACATATGGTATCATTTATTGTGTCTGTATGATCTAATATTAGTTGAAGCATAGCTTTAATATCACTCTTTCCAATGCTTTGTTCTTCCTTTTCTTGACCATAAGACCTGTCATACTCATAAGAAAAACTAGAACCTGGGTTAGTGCAATAAGGGGAAGGGGCATTTGGGGAATCACTCCAATGTCTATCTTGACCATCACATAAAGAAAAATTATACTCCTAGTAGGCTGGAGATGGTGAACACATCTCTCTCCGAGGAGTATATTTATAATCTTGCCAAAAGTGAGGTCTATCACAATATGGACATGAATCATCAAGATACGATTTCCAACCATCAAACTCATGTTCATTCCAAGATGCCATAGTAATAAGTACATTAGAATAAAAATCTACCTAACATAAGAAATAAAAGAAAACTAAAAGCAAATATTTACAAGTTTGAATTCAAGCAAGTAGGCTAAAATTTCAGACTAACTCAATATGCCAAATTATTCCTCGGCAACGGCGCCATATTTTATAACGCTCAACTTACACGTCAAATTAGTGTAAGGCAGTCGTCGTCAATATATTTACCCAACTTTGGAGTCGGGGTCAAATCCACAGAGAACAATATGAGTGGAGATTAAGATAATTTGAAGCTATAGCTATACGTTCAATTCAAACAAATGGTACGAAGATATAAAACTAAGATGGAGGTTTTGAAAGTATCAAGTAATGTTGCCACTTCAATATTAATGTTTGTAATCAATATAAATGGGAAACCAGAGCTATGTTCACCAAGGGTTTCTAGAATTGTCATATGCTAGGTAATGCTAGAGATTCTCGAAATGATTAGAACAACAGAATATGCCTGACGATTATACTATCTGACTTATCTCTCAACCTCACCGATAATTTATTATCTAATTCTCTCAAACTTAGATAAATTATATATTTTCAATAGTATGTTTTCTCAGGTAGACTAATCCAATTACGGTATTAATCATTACAAAAAAGGTTGGTAGCTTCCGAGTCCCTGTTGATAATTTACGTTTTCTAGTCTATTTCTCCGTTAGAAGAAAATAAAACCTAAAGCATAACCTAATGTTTGCAAACACTAGATTTTAGTTAAAACAACAGAAATTTAAGATGTTTTACTACTCTTTGAATCCGTTAAACACCTAGTATCATATCAAACTCTAATCCATGGATCCCATAACTCCGGCTAATGAAATTAGCCGCTCATGATTTGATGGATGAAATAACAAGTTGAATTCATGATTATAATGATAAACTTATGAATGGATAGTAAACAACAAGTAGTTCCTCCGATTTAATCACAAGGTAGAAACCCCAAAAATAGTTAATACGAAAATACAAGAATATTTTATGAAAGAGAGGAAAAATACGTGTCTCTCTTCTTAGAGTTGATGTATGATAGATGAATTATGAATCCCCCCTTTAAAAACCCTAAAATATGTTATTTATTATAAATCCTAAGTAAGGAAATAAAATAACAAAATCACAGCTAGGCTCGGATTCAGGTGACGGCATATTGGTGTTGATTGTCAAGCTTCTGACGGCGTCTCAGATATGTCATCAGAAGGCGTGCCTTATTAACCTATTCTACCTCACTCTTTCTATGTCCTCTAACGGCTTACTAGAGGAGTGACGGCATGTAGCAAATGTCATCAGACCTTCAGCTTATTTCACCATGTTCTGTCCCACTTGACGGCATCTTCTAATGGTTTACCACACTTGTGATGACATATTCAGAAAGTCGTCACCTTCATCCAGTAACTATTCTTCACTGTTCTTCCTGATGCCTTTTTCTGGTAGCTTACCACATCTCTGACAGCTTGCAAGAAATGCCATCAGACTCATATCAGCTCACTTGTGCCAGAATTTACTTATTTTGATCATCTTTCCTATATTTACCTCCCATCCTTGACTTTCCTACAAAATCTTAAGAACTAACATCAAAAAAACCAATAATTACGTAAGAACTTACAATTATTTCAAGTTAAAAAGTCTTACATGTGCTACAAAAATCTAGCACATCAAGGGGGCGCTTTGTTGTTTTTTTTTTGGATGAACTTTTAAAAAGTAGCTTATAAGCCAAAAGCTAAAAGTCATAGGTAGATGCAACCCTACTTTCGGCTTTTGGCCTATTTTTGTGCTTCCTTTTTTTTTTT
>NW_025816138.1:0-2396 GCF_002878395.1 Capsicum annuum | reverse complement strand
GATTTACGTCTGGAATATGGAATTCCGCTCAAAAGAATTACAGCACAGTTAAAAAGGAGGTTTTATCTATAGTGCTATGTATCACCAAATTTCAAGATAATCTTATTAATAAAGAATTTTTACTAAGAGTAGATTGCAAATCTTCTAAAGAGATTTTACAAAAAGATGTTAAAAATTTGGTTTCGAAACAAATATTTGCTAGATGGCAAGCTCTCCTATCTAGCTTTGATTTTCAAATTGAATTTATCAAAGGAGAAAATAATTTCCTTCCGGATTTTCTAACAAGAGAATTCTTACAGGGATAAAATGAGACCCACCACACTGGGGAAAATCCCAGTAGGCAGCAAACCAGAACAAACCAAGATGACTAGACCATTTGATCTCCCGTCAGCTTCAACAAATCCCTTAAAGAAATCGGAACTTCAATCACCGTTCCAAAACAAATATGCAGCTTTGGCAGAATTTCTAAAGCTCCCTCTACCAATGCCGTCCAAATTGGTAGATTTAAAAACTAATAAGCCTTTTGATAAAGGGCAATCATCGAGTTCATCTATTCAGTCCAAACAGAGTTACGCTATGAAGGCTCCTGAAACCTTCGCATAGGTTATAGACCCCACAGTGGTTAAACCAATACCAACTCCTCCCATCAAGGAAGAATTCAAATTCATTACCACTCAAGTAATGCCAATTATTGCTTTAGATAAGGAATATGAAGGATATCCATTAGATCAACTAATCAAGCCGATCTACAATGATAAAAATTTCATGGATACTAAGAACCCACTCAAAATAAGAAGATATTATGAAGCCATCCTTGTAGACACTGATTCTATTGAGGTCGAGCATTCTATGAATGAGCGGAATCCAAAATATATTGATTATTCTAGATTCACCATTAAAAGAGTATTAACTCCTTTCAACTGGTTCACAGATCACCTGCATACACCAATTGCACTATCCATGCCCCATAGGCCCTAAACCTACAATTGGTACGACTATAAGTCGGCATGGTTCAATTTTTTATATGTCAGACCAGGACACACCTGGTTTATTAAATATTGTCCAGCTATGGTAGATGTCATTATTCCTAGATGGTTCTATGAATGGTGGATATATTTTGGAGGGATCAAAGAAATCCTTCCCCAACAGTTCTTAAATCGATTCACTGATTTCTGTTCAAAAGAAGGGTGTGTAACCCTCCCAGAACATATTCAGATGTGCAAATTCTTCATCAGAAAATGAGTCTCCTACATTATTTCTTGGAACTTCTCTAAAGGAGAGCAAGACAGAATCAAATATTTATCCAAAGAGATAAAGGTCAAAGGCTGGACTCCCAAACTAGCAGCTCCGAAAACTCCAGATAAAGAGAAAACGACAGCGTCCTCAACTAGTTCTTCACAAAATAAGAAGGCATTAAAAGAAAAACTAAATAAGCCTTTACAAGATATGGACAGCCAAGAAACCAATGAAGAAGAAGTGTTACAACTTCTAGAAGAAGCTTCCTCCACAAAAAGTAGTGATAACAATGGTGATATGCTAAATCCTAAAGGGATAGCTATGGCCTATTTGGACCCCTATTAAGAATAGGGAAATGACCCTTCGAAGAAGTAGAGGTTCAAAGAACCGAAATTACTTTTGAAAGGGCATTTTACTATTCCTAACTGGAATCCGTAGGACCAGATGCTTTTCCAAAGACAAAAGGACAAAGCATTCAATCAGCTTTCCAGATGCTTTCCAAAAGCAAGATGCTTTCAAAAAGCAAAAGGACAAAGCAATCAATCAGCTTTTTAAAAGCTAAAAACATCAGCACTAAGAAATAAGTCCGAAATATAAATCTCATAAGTCATGAACAATGAAACTGTAATATAAATGTCTTGAGTCATCATACTTAGCTCTAAAATTATTATTCTCCTCTTATTCTGAAAGCTTGAAAACCAAAAAGGAATCTTAAAACAAAAACTTTCAAGCTTATACTTTTATCTTAAGGAGAATAAAGAACTTCTTTTGAAACTTTAGGAATTCAAAGACTTATGTGACTCTTTGGGAACTTAGACTTAGGAGTTTTTTCTAACCGACATAAACTATGTGAGCTGACATGGAGTCCAACGTCTTGCCCATTGGGGAGAGTTGTTCTACCCTTGCCATCAGAATAGAACCTTAACTTTACTGATCACTATCTTAAACCACTTGGGGTAAATTATCATCCTACGGTGGCTCGTAATTCTGGGGCATGAAACCTTGAAATCAAGCCCAACTCGATGCTAAATACTACTCCCATAGTTAGGCTTGGAACTTTTAGGAAATCAACCTTAAAATAGTACACTAACGTATAATGAAAGCCAATTATGCTTTTCTTTGCTTCAAATCATATACAATGTGGATTCCTATCTTAGCTT
>NW_025816137.1:0-1617 GCF_002878395.1 Capsicum annuum | reverse complement strand
TTTATGGATGATTCTTAGAAGATTTATGTTCTTGATATAACCCTAGATATATTATCTCAAGAGAATTGGAAGAGAAAATGATGGAATTAGGGTTTGGATAGGATTCTCATATTTATAGAGGCCACCAAAAGATGGGAAAAGACCAAAATACCCTTGAAAAAATGTCTCTAAATTGGTGAAAAAAATAGCTGATAGCATCCGTGATAGGCCATTAGACCCGTGATAGGCCGTCACGAAATGTCATCACAAAATGGTCGAATTTTATAATTTTCTGCCTAAGGCTGATAAGGTCCTCAAAAATATGGTTAGAAACGTGACGACGTCCTCAGAAATGTCATCAGAAACATGACAGGCCGTCAGAAATATCATACCCTTTTCCAGATTGACATGCTGGAGTAAAATGGGTATAACTCTTTGCTCCGGTATAGGATTTTGGCAAAATTGGTATCGTTGGCAATCTAATTCAATTATCTATTTGTTGATATGTCATGAGCTTAAAAATTACATGTATAATGATAGATATGCTCATTAGAAGTTGACTATACCAATATCCTTCCTAATAATTCAGTCGGTAAGGAATGTTTTGATTCACCCAATCGTTAGGACATCTTTAAGGCCTTAATACACACCATCCTTGATCAGAAAACAACCTAAAACATTATAATTTATTTCTCATGGTCTTGATTTATAGTTGCACTATTGGTTAGAGTCTTAGGGTATTACAATATCTCCCCCTTGGAAATATTCATCCTTGAATGTGGCTAGATAGGACAAAAACAAGAGAAAATGAGGATGTATAGTTGGAACGACTCACTAAAAGGGCTTACTTCATTCTAAACTTTCGATTACTTCACAAAATGAATAAATCATAGAGAGAATAATCATATAACTGAATGCACTGGATTAGAAGGAAACTAGATTAGGGAAGAATAGTACCTTTGGCTTAATTTAAACTCGTGGAGAAGAGATGAGAGTATCTGGTTTGCATATCTGCTTCTGTTTCCCAAGTAGCACCCTTGGCTGATTGCTTTCGCCACAGAACTTTGACCAATGAAATTTCCTTATTTCTTAGTCTACGAACTTGATAACCTAGGATTTCAACCAGAACTTCATCGTACGAAAGGTTATCCTGAATATCGAAACTTTCTAATGGATAAACAACAACAGAATCTCCAATGTTCTTCTTGACCATAAAAACGTGAAAGATAGGATGGACAGGTGACAAATCGGCAGGCAATTCAATCTCGTAAGCTACTTGCCCAACACGATTCAAAACTCTATAAGGCCAATGTATCAGGGACTAAGATTCCCTTTCTTACCAAATATTTTCACCCCTTTCATGGGTGAAAACTTCAATTACACCAGATTGTTAACCTCAAACTAAAGATCTCTTCTTCTCACATTTGCATATAAATTCTGACGACTTTGGGCTGTCTTTAACCTTTCCCAAATTAGCTTAACTTTCTCCATAGGCTTAAACACAGTATCAGGTCCACTCACTGCGGCTTTACCCACTTCAAACCAACCTATGGGTAATCTACATCGCCTTTCATATGAAGCCTCAAATGGACCCATTCCAATGCTAGTATGAAAATTATTATTGTAAGAAAATTCAAT
>NW_025816136.1:0-1553 GCF_002878395.1 Capsicum annuum | reverse complement strand
CAACTTAGCACAACTAAGAGAATAGAAAGCACATTTGGCAGTCAATCATCCATATTATCTCAAAACACTTTCACCATCTCCAAATTCAGTCAATTTAATTACAATGAAGAACACCAATGCAGCACACAGAAATCAAGATATGGCATCAATTCATCTATAACAACCATGCATAGACCAGTATTACACTACCCGAACAAGTTAGTAACTAGAAATATAACCAGTGTGCCCTCACAACAAAGAAATCCCCCTCATCTCATATTAGGAATTATATATGTAACCACAGGGACAATCAAAACACTCACTCTCAGAATGAAGTTCCAATCAGTGTATGCCAAGTACCATAGGCTTGCCTTTATTTTCATTATCCAGATCTTCAGATAGGTTAGCTAGGATCACTATAGGACTTCTCTTAGGTTTGTAATGTAGGCTAGGGGCTGGTATGATATTCGATGGTATTTAAAGTGACTAAGTCTCCTTGACACTACACTAGCTTTTTAGGTTTTCACTCATTAGCCTTTTCAGCTCTTCTCTTTTCTTGATCACAATTATTTAGGATGGGTGTAGTCTTTTCTCAATTACTTATTCTTTTTCACAATTTTTCTTTTTCTTGCTCTTTTTCTCTGCACCCAGCTTTTTATTCTTGTATTTTATGCCACCTTTTTTCATACTCATTCTATATCACACACCCCTATGATAGCCACCCTCAACTTAGGACATTTACCTAAGTCAAGATGCACAGTCTCCAAGGAGGACTAGGGCTAAACTAGGTTTATTATGATCTAAATGAGAAGGTGACAGGTTTCATACATAGAAATAGGCTAATTAGGCTCAAAATAACGATCAAGGGATATGATCCACATAGGGAAGGTCATTTAGGCTAAAGTGAGCTAATATTAAAATAGCCTATAATCCTTTCTTAACCCCTAGCCTTCAACCCAGATAAAACTAACCGGGATAGTTCTGGCTTCATCATATAGAGGGAATTGAGTAACATCTCACACACACACTTGGCGCACGGGTATATCGCACTCGACTACTCATTCAGTTCGTGCAGCTGTTTAGCAATGATTATAATGTTACTAGAACTAATGCCATACAAAGATGCACTGTGGTCACACTTAAATGCAAATCACTCAGTTTAAAGTAGTAGACCACTTGAAGAGGTATACAAAAATCACAAAAACAATTCAACTACCTCAAGTACAAGTATTTCTCCTAGTTGACTACAAAATTTTGCAACAACAAATTTACCTTTCAACCTCAACTTAAAATCAAAGAAAATCTAAACTAAGGGTTAGATTATACCTAGAATAGATCAATCCCGGGGGTCATGGGTTCCTGGCCCTGCTGCCGTATGTCCACTAGAAGCCTCTCTCTGTTCTGGTGCAGCCATCTATCAGTCTCTAAATGCCTACTAGTAGAGGCACCTGTGGCTCTTACTCGGATGGCTGCCTCCCATCTCTCATTGTTTACTAAGGAATCAATTCTCACCTTTTTCATCTCCTTCTTTTCAGACTTCTTTCTTGCCCTCTTTTCTACTTTTCTTTCTTCAT
>NW_025816135.1:0-1186 GCF_002878395.1 Capsicum annuum | reverse complement strand
AACCCAAAAGACATAAAAAGAAACTCAAAATGGCCATAATGAGTTCGAAAAGCGGTTTTCGAGATATCACACTCCTTAACTTTTAGTTGATGATAGCCAGAATGAAGGTCTATCTTTAAGAAATAACTTGCACCTTGCAATTGGTCAAACAAATCATCTATTCTCGGAAGGGGGTACATATTTTTTATGGTGACTTTATTCAATTGGCGGTAATCAATGCACATACACAAAGAGCCATCTTTCTTTCTCACAAACAACACAGGAGCACACTTTAAGCACGATAGACTTTTGAAAGAAAGAATTACACTTTTTTCTAAAACGTCTTGTACCCTCTGGCTTATAGATATGGCGCGCTACACACCGATGATCAAGACTCTACTTAATGCAGCTTTTCAAACTCCCTAGGACACCTTAAAACCTTAGGCTCTGATACCAAGTTTGTAACACCCCGGAAAACGGTTCCCAGAGCATCACACAGTGCTTGAGGCTACGAGTAGCCCCAAGCTAACCCTTTGAGCCATTTTCATTCAGCTCAACACAAATCAACGGAGTTTCCGTAGATAACCCTCAAATATAAATAGAGTAATCATCATCCAAGCATAAAAGAATTTCAGAAAGATAACAAAATACGAGTTATTAGTCAACTTGTAGCATTTATGCTAGTCTGACATGCCTCTAAGAAAATCAATAAAACTAGTGAGCTATTGAGACATGCCCTAACTGATTCATACTCAGTTATCAATTGTAAACAATTCTGTGAAACCAACATCAGACATCATGTCCTGGGAACATGAGGACTCACCACAATAGAGGATAGAACAGCGTGCAAGAAGAATCACTGTCAAACCTAGAACAGAGCACCTGAACCTACATTTCGAGAAAATGCAGCCCACACCCGAAGTTGTGGGTCAGTACCATGGAAAGGAACTGAGTATATCGGTGTGTATGTAGTTTTATAAACATCATCATCATAAATATTTATAAGAAATATGCTGGATGTATGAAAGACTCACACAGCCCGAAGAAAATTATCATAATCATGAGAGGATGAAATAAGTACAATAACACATGTGAGTCATCATATAATTTGTCAATCATTTTCAGTTCATCAAGAATATCAATTCTCATAATGTAAATATCATTTAAATCTTTTGAAAGAATAACTTTCACAATTCCACTTTTAAAT
>NW_025816134.1:0-2677 GCF_002878395.1 Capsicum annuum | reverse complement strand
AGGAAGTCTCCATGCTTGCTTCATCTACTTCAACTGTAATTTTATTATATCATCCCTAATTATTTATTATAAGTCATTTATGTATTAAAAAATTAATAATATTTAATAAAAAATAAAATAGACATTTATGACATGTCTGCTTCAGCTGCTTCAATCATAATTTTATTGTATCATCCCTAATTAATTATTATATCTATAATTAAATATTATATAAGTCATTTACATATTAAAAAATTAATAATATTTAATTAGAAAAAGTAAAATAAACATTTATGTGTATTTCATCTGTTTTAATCGTAATTTTACTATATCACCATTAATTGATTATTATACAAGTATTTTTTATAATAATTTTTTTATGACACTTCTAAATAGTTATTACAAGTCACTTAAGACATGTGTGCTTCATTGTTTTCATCATAATTTTACTATATTAGCCCTAATTAATTATTATGATCATCTAAGTATTGAAAAATTGATAATATTTCATAAAAAAAAGGATAAAAGAGACACAAAATGATATATATCAACATAAAAAATTTAATTGACTATCGAAATTATATTAGTGAATATAAATTAGGATGGGACAGAGCAAGACATAAAATAACATATATTATTTTAAAATGAAATAAAAAGTATTATAAATCACAATAATTAAGAACTTAATATAAAAGTATATATCTACAAAAATTTTGATTGACTGTCAAAATTTTATCTGTGCTACATAAATTGAGATAGGGAAAATATTGATATATCTGGACCTTAGAAAATTCCCTGGAATTCTGATCTCTGGACCTAATACGACTCATGGATACGAGCAGTATGTTGGGGTACGTATGGTATGATCTGGTCGTATACTGACCAGTGTTGGTTGGTGGGTTGAATTTTGGTTACTAAAATGGATACGACTTAGGGGTACGAGTCATATTGGCGGTTACATATCATTTGGCTCCTTAACTTAATCTTAGACTTAGTTACTTAAGTTGGATCTAAATATGAGTGGCGCACCATGATCCGTAAGCCAGGGTACGAATCGTACCAGGGACTCGTATGGTAGACAGTGTTTAATCTCCAGGTATTTTATTCTGCCAAGGATATGGGTCATGGATATGGATCGTATGTTGTGGTTACGAATTGGTTGGACAAGTCATATACTAGACAATGTTTGGTCCAAAGGTGGAGGTTCAGGATGCGAGTGGTGGATACAAATCGTATGGGAGGATACGACTCGTGAGGGTCAGTTGTATCCCTATGCCAGATTTTTGTGCAACTTAAGTTGGGATATTTTGGACATTTCTCCACTTATCATAATAGGTTCCCACGACTTCTAACCTACTTGAAAGGCTATTTACCTTATTATTCTATTCATTAATACTTAGAAAATCTTCCTAAACACTTCATTATTCTCTCAAGAGCTTTTGGCAAGGGGATCTAGGGTTTCAACTAATGGATCAATTTTGGGGCTTGTCTTGGTGATTTATTTCCTTCATCATCTTAGTTTAAGGTATGTTCTCTTTCCTCATTGTTAATTTAACTTAAAGGCATGGTTTATATGAATGTTTTCATAGTTTTACTATTACATGATTTTGGCTTTCAAATATGATTTGGGGGTTTTGAAGTTAAATGGTTGGTTATGATTTCCTATGGTTTTAATTATGCTTTTATATTCATTAATGATGGTTTTGGATAATTGGATTGAATGGAAGATTTTATTGGTAATTGGAATTGGTTTTGGTCATATTATGCCCCATATATGTTTGACAAAATGCTTATAAAGATATGCTTATTGTATTAACTTCTTTTAATAGAACTCTTGCATGTTTTAAACTTGGTAAAGGAATTATGCATGGTTTAAATGGATTGGAATGGTAAATATCTACTGGTTATGGTTGTGAGGACATGAAAGTCTCCCAAGTGGTTTGATATGGTAAATGGAAGGGCACTTGAAAGTCCCCTTAAACCTATAAATGGTTGGTTATAGATGACACTTGCAAGTAAGGGTTGGTATGACGATATCAATATTAATGGCCGATATCAATATTAATGGCCTTGGTTAATAAATAGATAATGGTTTGGTTATTTGAAAACTGGTTTCAATTGGGCAATATTGGCGGGATGTGTAGCAAAGGTATGGAAAGTGAAGGTCCGGGGGGACTAAAACTAGAAATTTATATTTGCCGCTATGAGGTCGGTCTTGGTGACTGTGTGCATGATGTCACACTATATTTAGGGGATGTACTAGTCATCCCAAGGGATACTTCCTTGTTCGTGCGGCTACACACACTGGGGCCCTTTCAGCAGGAGGAGCTGAACCCATATAGCCCATGAGTAGTTTAGGACGACAAAGCTACACAACTCAGGTAAAGGTTTTAAAGGCAATGATAAACCCAGTCTCTTTCCCCGGCATGGTTATATATATATATATATATATATGTTTGGTTGTTTGCATATGGATGGTTTTACTTGGTTTTATGAATGGCATTATTTTATCCTTACCCTGAGATCATGCTAGCGGTCACTAGGTAACCCCATCTACTGGCGGTTATATATACACACTATGCAGGAACCGACCGTTCTACTCTTCCTACTTAGTGATTGACTCAGGAATAATATTTGGACTGAAGTAGTGAGCTTTCATCCTTTCGGAAGGATCCATTTCATGTTATGGATATTATTA
>NW_025816133.1:0-3810 GCF_002878395.1 Capsicum annuum | reverse complement strand
TATTAGGATTCTTAGGCATGCATTACAACTCCTTCAATAGAAGCTGTATTTTGGGTATGTGTATTACTTTCTTTTGATTATGAATTTAATATGTGTTGTTGATTTTCATATCATGAGTAAATAATTTACTTTACTTAAGTTATGGAAGCCTTGATGTAAGTAACTAGTTTTAGGTTGTGAATCAATTTGAGTTCTATGACACTTGATGTTGTATAAAACTTTATTCACTTTTGATGAATTTTCTTAGTTGCAGACTAAACGAAGTTAGCACTATAACATCACTTGTCTGAGAGGAAGATGTTGTTGGGTTACTTTAATGAAGCAATCACTTGTCTGAAAGGAAGGTGCTTGTCGAGCAATGTAATGATTTCGCTTGTTTGTAACTAGAAGAATCAGCACTATAACACCACATTTCAAAAGGGAAAGTGTTGTTGGGTTACTTTGATGAAGTAATCACTTGTCCGAGAGGAAAGTGCTTGTTGAGCAATGTAACGATTCTTCTTGTTCTCGACTTCAAAGGTAAGCCCTTGTATGCACACTAGAAGGGTCAGCACTAGAACATCACCTATCCGAGAGGAAGGCGTGGTTAAGTTACTTCAATGAAGAAATCACCTTTCCCAGAGGAAAATTCTTGTGGAGAACTGTAACGATCTCTCTTGAGTGTAACAGGGCTAGCCCATAAACATCACTTGTCCGAAAGGAAAGTGTATGTTGGGAAAAGAAAGGATTTACATGGACTCTAAAGCTTCTAACCTTTAAATTAAGGGAAAATACCTTAACCGGATCTGCCTACATGAGGAAACAATTGAATAAACAACATTTTCTTTAAGTTCGAGAGAATCAAAGGATAGGCTACCTACTGAGGTTGAGAGATGAATAGGTAAATAATAGGATTCAACTATTCTTGCAATTGACATTAGCGATTAGAACTCTAAAGTGATTTAAGACCCTAGATATTTAATCATCTTGGTAACCATAACTCTAGTTTCCCATAACATCGTTAAATTGAAGTATTTATTTACTTTTGCCAGCCATTGAAAACCCCCCAGTTTAACTGTTCATATCATTAGTCAAAATTCAACTTGTAGCTATAGTTTCAAAGTAGTTTAATAGTCACTCGCATTGTTCCTTGTGGATTCGACACTGACTCCAAAGTTGGGTTATTATATTAACAATGATCGCTTACAGCCATTCAAGAGTGTAATTTGAGCGTTATCAAAAATGGCGCCGTTGTCGGGGAATAATTTGGCGTATTAGTTGGTTTGGAATTTTAGCTTACTTTCTTGAATTCAACTTGTAAATATTTTTTAAATTTATTTATTTTATTTTATTTTATTTTTATCAAACCTTTCTGGAGATGTCAACCTGGATAGATGGTTTTTGGAGTGATGATGAGTATTGTAATTATTGTGGGGGACCATATTATGAGGCTAACTGTGCAGATTTAGATGTAAGTGCGTGGATGAGACCTTCATAATATGATACAGATACTGTTCCTTCTGAGGAACAGATTGTAACTTAGTGTTTGGCTTGTAGTCAAAGTGATCATTCTGAAGATATGTGTGCTACCATGCTTGAAAATAAATTGATGAAACACATTTTAGAGAATTAAGAAAAATTGTGGGCAGAACTGAAGGAGTTACAACTGCCACCATGTCTATAGTGGCTAAACGAAGAAAAATATAAGGAGGATATTAGCCAATCTATGAACAAAACACAAGAATCGTAGCCACTCGATTGTCATCTTGATCTTGAGACTGACCTTAAAAAGGTGAATAAAAGTGAGTGTGTAGTAGATAGTGTAAATTTTGAAGTAGAATCAGTTGAGCCTCACTCGAAGCATTTTTCCACATTATGTTTAGAAGGTATCTTATCTGTGGAATCATCTAACATAGTGGAAGAATGTGAAGATGAGGAACAACAATCCTATATTCTTTATTTTATACATGATAAGCAACATAAAAACGCACCTTACTTTAAAGCCGAGTTGTTTACTATGCATCATCTATTACTCGAATTCTTAATCTTTGTGCCACCTCCCTATGAGCGAGGGATATGGATGCAAAGTTGGGGTAAAATTCATATCATCAAGGTGGAGAAAAAAGTTGAATTGGGTCATGCCGCGACAATAAATAAGACGCTTCTTGGGAGGCAACCCAAGCTAAGGTATGTTTTCTTTTTAATTTTCAGTTTTAGTTTTTATTTCAAGTAGTTTTGTTTTTAGTTGAGTCACAGGTTAATGGGAAGTTTAAGTACCAAGAGCTTGATAAGTGTGGGGTTCCAAGGGTCTCCTCTATGTTAAGATCCATCTAGTTAAGCCTAGAGGCCTCAAGGAGTATTTATATCACTTTATTTAATATTCATTTTGGGGACACAGTAGATTTTTAAGTGTGGGGTGAGAAATTCCCAATATTTGGATCAATCTTAAAAATTATAGGTGACGGCATATGCGACGAACTTTTGGGGTCCCGATGGACCATTGCAACCCACCATCACACCTCTGTCTGCAAGAAGGCAATTAGAATGACCCCAACAGTGGGGAGCAATAGACCGTCGCAAGTCCGGCGGCCCATCACAAGCCACCGTTGCATCTTTATTAGAAAGGAGGTTACTGAAATACCCCAATGGTATATGTCGAAAGACCATCATTTACCCGACGGACCATCACCTCGTACCGTCGTTGGTCGAAAATATTCTTGGTACTGCTTAATTGACTCAATTTAAAATTATGTTTCTCTTTTGTTTTGAAATAAGTGGCATATTCTTGTTGGTGCTATATTTTTTTTACATGATGCAAGTAGGTTGGTTTGTAAAAGCATGTTAATTTGGAGAATTACTATTTTTGAGACTTTTAGGCTCATGTTTGTCACTCTTGTAATTGTTGGATTAAAAATTAAATTCATATCATTATTTGGTCGAGAGTCCATGATGATCCTTTATGAATTGAGCATATGCCATGTGCGTGTGAGATTTTTGTATATTTCTTATTGCATGTGATGTCTAGAACTTACCCGGTGTGTTTGTGAAGCAAAACAAAAAATCTGAGTTTAGGAGATGATATAGGCATTTTTTATGATAGCCTTGAATTATACCTTCCTTTTACCTACCCTTGTGCATTATCTTAGTTAACTCCATTGATCTTTTAGCCTTTTCTTTGACATCCTCATGTGAAGCCTAATCCCCTTCCTTGATTACCTTAATTTTATCCAAATCTCCTAAGTGTTTTAATATAAAGGAATAAGTAGGAAGGTTTGTGAAACTAAAGGAGAAAGGTGAAAGTAAAGCTCTAAAGAAGTGTTCATTGTGTGTCTAAATTGTGATGGTCAGGAACTATAGAAAATATGAAGGCAATTTCAGGTTTTGGTTGCCCAGTTTTTTGCTACAATGAACCTGTTTTGGCCCTGGTCCATTTAGGACAATGTGCACCTTAACCAAAGTGAATAACTTTAGTTAAGGGTGGCTACTATAGGGGTGCATAATAATAACTGGTGTGTAAAGAAGAATTGAGAATTGACTTGTGATGTAAAACAGAAGTACTCCTACCATAATTGTTGCTAATGTCTTGAACAAAGTTGGGACAAAAACAAAAAGAAATTGGATAAGAAAATGGTGTAATTTGGTTGTTAGATATTTGTTTGAAATGTATAATGTAATGTATTGAAGTGCTTAGAAAGGATAGTCACTATTCTTGTCCAAAATAGTTCCTACTCGTCCCTTAGCCTACATTACAACCAGGAAAAGACATAATTGATTCGAAGCTTTACATTTGACTATTAGTGGAGCATTATACTAAGGGCAAGCCTATGGTTC